>NC_045593.1:65197715-65497715 GCF_009819795.1 Aythya fuligula | reverse complement strand
ATAGGACTGTAAAGAACAGAACTTTTCCATACTTGTGAAAGCCCAACATGTTAAATAAGAGAGCAAATCTGATGTTACCCTGTGTTTCTTCTTCATTCCCATGGCACGGGGAATTCTTCTATTTGTTAGCACTTTTTCTTCTTTCTTATGGAGAATCTGGCTTCAGGGCAGTAAGAGGAAACTGAATATCTGGCAAAGGAGGGCGCTGCAGAGGAAAACAATACTTTGGTACTAGTCAGGAATCTTCCCAGCATCTCCAGAGCTTTCTTGGGTTGAAGAGATGGATCAGGACAGCAGCTTCATACCTGGCCAATTCTTCAGGTTCTTTTCTTCCATAAACAGTCTGTTCGTAATTATAAGACATGAATTCAGACAGGAGCACAGCCAACAATGCCATAGTCCAGTACTCAAACCTGATGCATTCTCTATCACTAGAGCATCCACTCAATGGATAATGGATACATCCACTCCAGGATAGCAAACTTCTCAATTACTCCTTCATTTCCCTTCATATTCAGTCCCTAGGTTTCAGGATTGCAAAACCACCAACGTGTTACCAGTGTTGGTACTCCATCCCTGATCATAGAATCACAGAATGTTTTGGGTTGGAAGGGACCTTCAAGACCATCCAGTTCCAACATCCCTGCCATGGGTAGGGACACCTCCTGCTTGACCAGGTAGCCCAAAACCCCATCCAGCTGTCCTTGAGCATTTCCAGGGATGGGGCATCCACAATTTCTCTGAGCAACTCGTTCCAATGCCTAAACACTGTCAGAGTAGATAAGTTCTTCTTTCTATCTAATCTAAATCTACCCACATTTAGTTTCAAGCCCTTACCCCTTGCCCTATCCCTACACTCCCTGATAAAGGAGATATGGAAGCAATGTAGAGCAGACAAATTAGAGTACTGTGTCTTTATTGCGTGCAGAGGCAACTGGGGTGGAGCAGCTCTTAATGGTGTCCCAAGCCTGCAGGCCTTCAAGGCCCAGGCTGCTTTGCACAAGCAAGAAGAGCTGGGCACATGGTAGCAAGGCAAGACCCCGAGCTCTCTTCCTCTTCCAGGGCTCTGGTAGGAAAAAAAGTGAGCAGGAGAGCATGGGGGCACCAGTGGTGTCTGAGTGCTGCAAGAGCAGCCAGCAGTGGTACAGTCCAAGGTGCTCACCAAAAACCCTGGCAAGGGGCCGTGCTCCATGATACGAAAGAGAAAGACGAAAACCCCCGGGGACCTGTGCCAATCTGCCATGGGGAAAAATTCCTTCCTGACCCCAGTGAGCTGGTGATCAGTTGCTCCCTGATCATAGAAGTAAGACCTGCCAGTGGGTCCTACATGTTGCTGCAGCCAAGAGCCCTGCCTCAGCCCTTTCTTCCCTCCAGCTGGAGCCATCTCAGGGGCCCCTATGAGTGCCAAGAAGCCACTGTCCTGATGGCTGTGGGAGGAAAGCATCCTCTGTGGGTGGCAGAGCACCACTGGTGGCTCCGAAGCTTCACAGCAGGGCACAGACAGTGGTATTGCTTGCAACGACTTTGCAACCCCTTTCTTACAGCTGCTGCCATTGGCTGCAGAGGGGGGATGATGGTGGCCACCTCTGCTCCCATAGTTCCAAGAAGGCATTTCCCAGGGCTTTGCAGGCCACCAAGTCCACCCTTTAACAAGGCTATCCAGCCCTAGGCCCCTCCTGAGGGTAGCTGTTGCTGTTCTCGGCTTACCACATGCTTGTGTCCATTTTCCAAAGGGAGCTTGCTGGGAGCTGTAAGTGGAGCAGAGAACCTCCAGAGGATGCTCCAAGCTCCAGCTATTGTCCTTTGGCCCCTTCCACCCCTTCTGCGGGCTCCTCCAAGGCTTGCTCTCTGATATCATGGGGCTGGCCACAAGCCAGCCTTATCCCCATGGCCAAGGCTGGCAGGCTTGCAGGGGGACACAGCCTCTTGTATCCTGCCCTGGGCCACTGTGACTGGCAGCACTTTAACACGCAGGTGCCAGACCCCTGCCACAGCCCTACACACCACTTTGGGGCCCAGTGGGATCCTGAGCAGAGTGAAGGTCCTGGGGGCTGCTGGCCCCAACAGGGCATGAGAGGCTGTATAGTAGCCCGACACCAAAGCATCTGGGGCTTTTGCTCCACCACAAGTTGAAGCAGTGTTGACAGGAGTGCACCCTGGCAGCCCAAAAAGCCAAGCGTATCCTGGGCTGCATTAAGGCCAGGAGAGCAAGCCAGTGGAGGAGAGGGCTTGTCCTGCTCTCCTCTGTGCTCGTGTGGGCCTCATCTTGAGTCCTGTGTGCAGCTTGGGGTGCCACAAGGCAAGAAGGACACCAAGCTCATCGAGTGTTTCCAAAGGAGGGCCACCAAGATGGGGAAAGGCTTAGAGTGCATGAGGCAGCCGAGGTCACTCAGTTCACACAGCTTCAAGAACAGAAGGCTGAAGGGTGACCTCCCTGTGCTCTCCAGATTGCTGATGAGGGGGAACAAAGGGGCAGGTGCCCATCCCTTCTCTCAGACGCCCAGGGCTAGAACAAGACCCACTGCAATAGCAGAAAGCTGCCTCCTGACGAGCTCCTCCCTGACAGGCCTATTGGGCACTGAAGCTGGCTCCCCAGGCAAGCGGTCCCAATCCCAAATCTGTTTTATTTGGAAAAGGCTCTCAGACACATGGCTTCCTCTGGAGGGAGTTCTGTGCAGAGCCAGGAGCTGAACTTGATGCTCCTGGTGGTTCCTGTGCCTAGAGGACCCAGCAAGCTGTCCCTTTCCTCAGTGGCCACACATTGGGCACAACTGGGAAAGCCTGCAGGGCTCCCTGTCCCCTGGGCATGCAGTCACCACAGGAGGGATGAGAGTCAGCTCCCAGCCTGGCCTTGCCCAGGGGCTTTTCCTGCTGCATACCAGTCAGCCAGAGAGCTTGTTGGTGGAGGGCAACCTTGCACATGCTCTTGGCCTAAAGTGGTAGAGTGCAGCCCTCCTGTGCCAGAGCCAGTGTGGTGAGGCCTGGAGGTGATTCTTGCTCCAGCTGGACAGCTCCCACAAACAAAGGGAGATGCTGCCTTCCAGCAGGTACCCCTTGAAATCTCTCCTGGGGAAAGGATGGATCATAGCGGGGTCCAATAACAGCATGGTGAGGAATCTGAGCCTGAGTAGCAGTCAATCCCTTTCTCTTAGAGAGAAAGCAGCAGGAAAGAAAGGTGATGGAGCAGGTCTTTCTCCAGCTCAGCTGTAGTTCATGATCAACTTGTCTTAACAATAGTCCTCCACTGTCAATCAGTAACAGGTGTAACTGGTGAGTATCAACAGGCACTCCCTGGTCATCTTTCCAACCCCACAGCCTGGGCTTTGGGGGTTACCAGAAGAGTGCATTTTGGAAGGTACCAGAATGGCAGGCTTGGTGGAAAATACCAAAATATCCTGCTCTGAATCATAGTCAAAATGGAAGAGTACAGAAAATCAGAGAATGCATCAGGGAGTGGTTTTGTTGGAAGGAACCTTAGAGACCATCCAGTTCCACCCTGCCCCTGATGCCATGGACATCTCTGGGCAATCTGGTCCAGTGCCTCACCAGCCTCAGTGAAGGATTTCTTCATAATGTCTAAGAGTCCCTACCCAGCTTTCCTGTAGGCCCCCAGTAGCCATCTTCAAATTCTCCCTAGATCCCTTTCGCTTCTCACCAGGGCATGCTAAAACCAACTCCCTGCCTGAGCTTTTATGTGTTATAAGATCTGGATTGGTAATATGAAGAATAAAAAGCACAGGAAAATTTTTACTGCCTACACAGTTGCTTGTTTTACACATGTTTTTTTTTTTATGTTTTACTTAGGATTTTTTTTTCAACATTTTGTACTTTTGCTGCTGTTATTTCCCTTTAATGTTTGTACTTTTTTTTTTTTTTTGCTATCTCTGACTTCACTTTTCTGATTTGCTCACACAACCTGTTTGCATTTGATTTCTTGTTCTTATCTTTCTTTGTATTTGATTTCATTGTTTGCCCGATTCATACCAATTAAACGCTCTGTTTGCACAAGCTGCCTGCTTTCCATGTGAGAGGCTTGGGCAAGGAGGATTAGGAGACCATTAAGACCTGCTGAAGACACATTGCCTGCCATACACAGCCAGTCACACTGGCAGGCAGAAGGTGGAGGGGGGAGAAACTGATGAAGGAGTAAGACTAGACCAACTAGTGTTGGGGGAAACAATTACAGAAAGCAGCACTCAGAAAACATCAGGTGTAAAACACTTCAGGTTCTCTACAAAACAGTGACGTGGGCTTTCCTTGCAGTACAGTGCTTTCTGGCTCTCATGAGCAGCAAAACAACTAAAATGGGTCCTGCTATTTCCCCTTGAGTGGGGCGATCCAATCCTCCATTTGCTGCAAAATATAGCAAACAAGTATTCCACTGAGGGTCACCCTTGAGTGTGGTACAAGTGGGCTTCTGTCTTTCCTTTCAGATCAATAACATTTCAGTGCCCCACAGAAGTTGCTGAGGTCCCTTGGTAAGGTATATTGATGACCACAAATGGTTTTGTGGAACCAGATCCAGGGTGCAACTAACAGCTCTGCTCTGTTATCATCTAGGGCTCCTGAGGATGCTACAGTGAGGCTTGGCTGAGTGGCCCTAGCACAGCTGGAGCAGTGAGGCACATGGGCGTCACACTCTGTTGAGTTTCAGGTAGTGGTAGATGGCCACCACCAACAAAATTATGTCTTTTTTGGCTGATGAAGAACTGCAGAGACCAAGAGGGAGCAAATAAAGATTACCATTGTTTCCATACCTCTAGTGCAATCTTTAATGCCCATACTCACAGTGGTCCTTGCTTAGGCACACGCATCAAATTGAGACTGTGTGGGATGTGATCAAGCAGTGTATTCTCACAGATTACAAGGAAGACCAATGATCTTCCTACTCCAAATGGCTCAGGAAAAAAGATGGAGCTACCAGGAGCAGTTGACAGACAAATATAAAAACCCCTATTCCTTATGGTTAAGGGAACAGAGCATTCATTCCCTGATTTAGACTGCAAAGGCCAAGATCAGAAGTGAGCCCTGTGACAATCGACACCTTTTCAAGACACTACCAGCTTTGCAGCCTGAACTGCAGTCACACCCCATCCTTCTCTTTCCTACACAGACACAGTAGGTCTGGGTAGGCGTTCATAGGATCCAAAGACAAGGTCCAACAGAATGAAATACTGCCAGTTTTGAGACCAGGAGCAGGTCCTCCTGGAAACTGTAGTAAAGCACCTGGAGAACAGTGAGGTTAAACTAAACAAAAGTAGATTTAGATTAGATACAAAGAAAAAAAATGTTTTACTCTGAGCAGTAGATGATCTTCAAGATCCCTTCCAACACAAACACTTCATGATTCTATGATTTTTTCCCCTAATTTCCAGAGACTTTAGTCTAAAGAAGCTTCCCAGTCCCCTGTGGTAGGTGCTGTATGACAGCCTTGTCTCCCCAGAAGTTTTTCTGATGAGCAGTGGTCACTGATCCATCCACTGTGAATCACTGTGGACACACACATGGGCAGAGATGAGAGAATCTTGTTCCTTCATCTTAGTTCACATGACAGTCCTTGCTTCCAAGGGCTCATTTTACCCTCTATGTCTAGTGCAGGGCACAAAATTAAGACAGTTTTACAGCTGTTTCCAGGTGCCTTAAAAAATTTTCCACCTACCTGGAAATGTTCAGAGGAAAACTAAGCCACAGCACTTCTCCCAACAAAGGAGCAATATCGTACATTTTGGGGGAGGCAGAACAAAACTGTAATCTTATCCAGCACTTATATCAGTTGTGTCTACATGGGCACGGTGAAATAAGGTCCTGAAAATCATCCTGGCAGTTTTGTAAACAAATAAAATACAAGATCTTATCCAGTGTATAATTTTATTTGCTCAGGTGATAGATTTATTGTGTTAATATGAAACACGACTTTAAAAAATTGTGATTGCCTGTAATCTAGCCAGTCTTGATTGTATCAACATTTTGCTGTAAGGCAAAAATGTGACTCTGAAAAATATCCTGATCTTGTGCAATCTGGGACTTACATGGGAGAGATGTTATCAAGATGTATCCAAACATTACTTACAACTCAAGGAAAAATAAAAAGAGATCTGTATGGCAACACTAAACTGTGTTTGTCTTCTTCAAGGCATGGAGTCTCATCCATTTACTGCTACAGACTGCTTTGTAGGTTTAAAAAATAATACCTGGTAAGAGATTATGCTCTCTTCTGTGATTGAAAAAAAAATATAACAGAGAATGAAGTTTCCTGCTGCCTGCTTCCCCTCCTTCTGGTCTATTTCAGTGTCTTTTTATGCCAAAACAATCTAATTAATATTAACTCAAAAATAAGATTACATTTCCAGCTGCCTGCAGACAGATTCCTCTATATTAATCATTCTTGTAACTCCACAGTGACTCAGTTAATTTTAGTGCAAGGTAATTCTGTAAATTTCTTTTATAGATTAGAACAAAGCACAGGAGATGCTGGTGACGTATCTATCATTAAAAAGGTTCAGCAGTTATAAAAGAATAAAAAGAGAGAATAAAAGTTTTAAAAGTTTAACAAATCCTGGCAGGTAAGTGAAAAAGGAGCTTTAAAAAAATTACACAATATAAATGTGGACGAATGATCACTGTGTTTGTAAAGCAACTTTTTTAAGAGTCTGCTAATCTATAAATTATCTTATGGATAAACATATCTAACTTTTATTTTGTGGCATTTATGATAAACACATTATTAATATCACTTAAAGGAAGATGATATATCATCAGCTACTTCTGAAACATCATTGACTTTTGCTAACCTGAAGAAAAGGCATCTGAGGCTATTAAGCATCAGCATGGACTCCAATGGCCTTGGCACAGTCTCATAGCTTTTTGTACATACTTTGGGAAAGTCAGTTTCAAAATCAAATTCCTTCTCCTGGACACAACTGTAAGAAAGACCTTCATCTGAGGTTTGTTTTCCATAGAATGGTTTGTGGGAAGGGACCTTAAAGATCATCCAGTTCCACACCCCTGCCATGGGCAGGGACACCTCCCACCAGACCAGGTTGCCCAAAGCCCCATCCAACCTAGCCTTGAACACCTCCAGGGATGGGGCATCCACAGCTTCTCTGGGCAGCCTAGTCCAGTGCTTCACCACCCTCTAAGTGAAGAATTTCTTCCTAATGCCTAATCTAAATTTATTGTATGTTGAACACTTACGCAGTATTATAAGACAGGACAAACATATCTACCACAAACTAAACATGGGCCTTTATCTGATATGCACTATCAGTAGTAATCTTCAGTAGTTGATCATTGCAAGTCAATGGCCATTTAGGATTTGCTCTCCTTGTAGGTCCACATGAAATATATATTTGGGATTTCTAAATGAATGTGTTACCAGGTGATCCATTTTGCAGTTGTTCGGTACAATAGTGAAAGGAAAGAGTTTGTGATTGGATTTCTACTCTTCTGCCCTTAGTCCATACACATTTCCTATTGATTCAGGTAATGCATCCATCAGGGAAATAAAAATGTTAAGCCTTATTTAATTAAACCAAATTACTTTCATGGCTTTTACATACTTTTGTTTATTTTCACTCTTCTGGGAGTCCCAGTAACTTGTGTTGAAAGCTTTGCATTTTATATGTAACCAAAAATTTAAGAACAGGAATTAATTTTTTGAATTGCAGAGATATATAAACTATCAGAGAGGCTAAATCGAAAACATTAAGTGAATGTCCTTTGAAATAACATTTAACTTTAGAAAAGGATCAAAAAGCCAGAAAATCTTATATTACTTTGTTTGAATCTTTGTTGCTGTATTCTTTTATGTATGAAATACATTCAGAATGGCAGCTGACTGCAAAGCAAGTTCCAGGTCTGAAACAGTCTCAGCTGGAGACCACTAAGAGGTAAACATGTGATGGTAATAGCCTACAGAATACAGTTGCCAGCAGTAATGTCATTTCAGTGATCAGTGATCATAACATATGCAATCTGCAGGGTTGAAGACAGAGGTTCATATGTATTTTGGAAGACCCACACTTGAGCCTTGTTTAAATAATTCAAGTTCATAGAATTCTAAGATTACTTTGTACACCTTTGAACTCCAGTTATTGCAAATTATCGGTTAGTGATGATGCAAAATGTACTTGCTTCAATATGCATGTTTCTGTGCACCCACATGATAGAAAAACAGAGGAACATGAGTGTAAAACCAGCATATCCCATGGCTGTCCCCATTCTGACTTGGTCTCATTATGTCTGTGTCATATACTTGCCTGGAAATGCTACAAGCAGCTTTAGAAGGAGCTCTAAATGAATTGAAACTCTGAAGAAGCCAATTTCTTCACTATATTGAAGAATTTTTATAATACTTTTTATTTGGAATATTTAGAGGCTCAGCTGACTCAAACTGTCTTAATTGCTATCTAAATTAGACTGTTCTTTCCTCTGTAAATATTCCAAAATATGCAACAAGAAGGAGGCTATTCTTCCAATGGAGTTTATTTCAATAATCTATTTTGAAACATAATTTCAGGGGTGTCAGTGTGGGAAGTCTCAAATAATCAAATAACACAATGTTTTAGACCAGCTGACAATCCTATCATTTCTGCTTGTTTCTTTCATAGACACTCATAATGGATACATCTGTTACTCAGGAGGATAGTAATTATTCTAAAGCACTAATTTGTTTTCATTGAGAATGTTTATGTAAATAACTAGATGAGTACAGAGTGAAAATTTAACCAGGAGGCGTTACATGGCAATTTCCTGAGCATCCTGAGATGATAGTAGGCTCTGTCAGATTGCAATGGGCTTTCTTCTTTGCAAATTGATTATCACACAGAACTTCTCAACCAAATAAATTATTTTCCAAGCTATTTGCTACCTGATATAATACAGAAAAACAAGCTGGGTGCCTGATCTTAAAACCACAAATTAATTCATCCTGTTAAGTCTTTCTTTCCCGTATGCAACATAAATATAAAATTACAAATATATTGCTCACAGATATTTCCATGTTTCACTAGCACAGCTAAGTGAAGAAAAAATAACAATAGGGGCCTTAACAACTGAAGTATATTCTGACAAAATGTGCCCCATTAATGCTGCAAGAACAAGAAACATCTCCCCACAGATGTTAAGAAAAAGCAATAACTCTACCCCTGTTGGAGGAAAACTTATGTGCTTCCTGGAATGATTAATGCTGCTCATGAGTGAGAGAGCTTTTTCTTTTTGCCTGGATACCTGTCTTAACTGTTGGCACTCATGTCAAAGGACTGTGAGCAAGCAGGACAGGACCAGGCAGCCGGGCCAGACACAGGACAGGGTGACAGAAAATGTAAAGGGGTTCAGTACATCATGGCTGGGAGCATGCCAAAACCATAGCTAACCCGAACAGATCGTAGTTCCGATTAGGTGTAGTGCAGTAATGGAAAACCATCAGATTCATTCAGTATTCAAGGTGGGCAGCTGTATAACAATTTGTTTCACAACAAAAAGTTGACAGAACAAATCCAAAACAACTCTGTGTGCATGTTTACATGGGAAGCTATTGGCATCAGCAGTGCATTTGAAGGTGTGCTTCAAGTCCCTTATGCTTTTTGTAACATTTTCAAATTCATTGCTGTCTTCAAGATGACAGGAAATTCAGGTCTGCCTTCCTCCTGGGAGATCTTTATTCACAGACAAGTCAAAAACCCTTGACAAAAGGCAACCAAGGGAACTTGCTGACCTTTTAGCTGCCTGTCTAACATCAGTGCAAGTATTGCTTCCTGATAAAATGAGAAATTCAATTTAAGGGGAAACGTAGCAGGTATTTGAGTAGGCTCTCATTTTATTTTACTTCCCGGGCTGTCTCTCAAACAGAAAACAAATGTAAATAAACAGGACTCCATCCTTCATTCCCTGGTGCACTTACCAGAGCTCGCAATGCACACAAAGGTAACATCATTCTTGCATTATTGTCCACCCTTCTGTCTGCTGATTTTAATCTCCCCAAAATAAACCTGTCGTTTATAAATCCTACCCTTATATTATCTCACTATTCCTTTTATCCTTAATTTTAGGAGGACAGGTCCCAACTGCATCAAAAACTCATTCATTTTTGAGAAATTAGCTTAACTATGGTTGACCATGGTAACGTCCATCACTTGGAGGAGAGACATAATGACAACACGCACTAAGCTTGCTGGGGGGCAAAGGTAGTCTAGATATGTGTTTCAACATATCCAACACCTTTTCAGAACAAACCCCTTTTCATCTACATAATTTGCCCCTTGTGAACTACTTGCCCGAAATATGTCCTGCATGGAAGCCTTGAAATGGTAACTTGGAGAGATTTAGCTGAGGGGTGTATCAGGGACAGGAGCATCTCTGCTATGAGGAGAGGTGGAGAAATCTGGGGCTGTTCAGCCTGGAGAAGGGAAGGTTCAGAGGGAGACCTTATTCAGTATGAATACCTAGAGGAGGGGTGCAAAGAGGAAGGAGACAGACTCTTTTCAGTGGTTCCCAGTGGAAGCACAAGAGGCAGTGGGAACAAACTGAAACACAGGAGGCTCCCTCTGAACAACAGGAAGCCCTTCTGTGCTGTGCAGGTGCCTGAGCATTAGCACAGGTTGCCCAGAGAGGCTGTGGAGTCTCCCACCTTGGAGATCTCCAAAAGCCACCTGGACATGGTGCTGGACACCCTGCTCAGGGTGGCCCTCCTGGCCCTCCTGGAGCAGGGCCTGGACCAGGTGCCTCCAGAGCTCTCTGTCAGCCCCAGCCCTCCTGTGTTTGTGTGATGCATACAGGATATTCATAGCCAACAGATAAATTGGGTTCTTCAAAGGAGAAGAGTGTCATTTTATTTTTGGGAAGAAAATTAAAAGAGCAGGTGTCTCCAGGTTTGAGAAGAAGGATGACATTAATGAGGCTTGCATTAATATATTACCATTTGCAAATATCTCTCTGTTAAGATATTTTTTCTTCCTTTAGTTTACTAACAAGTACAAATATTTTATATGTTGCTACTTTATTTGCTTTGGGGTTTATGTAAGAATGTATTATTTCATTTGTATATAGAAGACAAATAGCAGGATAGTTGCAAATAGAAATTCTCTGATGCTTGTAGAAACCAATACACCAGTCTAAAAGTAAGTCATGGTCTGCTATGAAAAGTAACCCCTAAATGTAGAAATCTGTAAGTTCAATTTTTGATATCACATCTTTATTTATCTGGCCTGATTTGTATGCATTTATTGTATAACTTTGGCCTCATTAGCTGAAATTTACTAAGCTGGTCAGTACAACTCTATCCAGAAGCAATGTCTTAAGAGTTTGTTCCCTTAAAGTTACAACAGAAGAAATACCTGTAGTAAAGAGTCCAATAGAAAAAAAGCAAAGACTGTTCTTGGACTTACAAAGCAATTCACATTGTGGTGTCTTTTAATTATTTGTTCTTTGCCATTAACACATGTGTTGTAATTGGTGGTTTTAGGAATCGTAGCTGTCTAGCTCTACCAAGTAATGTAGTGCAGCTGACCCCTGGAGTTCCTTGTGGTTTCAGTTTACTGCAAGTAGCTAAAGTATACTTGCTAACTCACTGCTTCCCTCCAAGCAATCTGCAAAATTTACATCTAATGAATGGAACAAAACAGATTCCTATCTCCTGCATTAGACGTACAGGAATAAATATATGCCTTATGGAAACCTGCTTTCTTAACAAGCCTTGCTGTTTACAGAGCACTGTATTCAAGCATGCGGGGGACATCCTCAGGCACTGAAGCACAACTACCTATTAAAATTGCCTGGCACCATGCAGGCCTGCCAGCCAGCACCCTGCAAAGCATGTGGAGCATCCCTGGGCTTGCTCCCAACAGGCAGCTCATGTGCAGCCAGCTGGTTTTGGACTTAAAAGGGTTTTACCTGAACAGTTGTGGGCTTTTCTGTGCAACTTGGTCTTAGCTGAACCCTTTTAAAATATTAACATGGATTCAGCCTATTAACAGAGCTTATGCATGACTGCTGGTAAGCTGTGGAAAGGGTGGGCAGAGCTAGCGGAACCTGTGCCTAGGTACAGCAGGTTTTGCAGCAGTCTCCTTTTCACCTAGTTCGTCTGCTGTCTTTACATTGAAGAATATCACTGCAGTTGAACAAAAAGCACAATCCAGATGTATTTTTCTTCAGGTAAGTAGTATTTTTATCTGCTGTAAAGATGCATGTGGAAACAAAGGTGATCAGCACTGTGATGTCAAAATCTATGAAATAGCTGAAGTCTCTCATCTTCCTCATTTGTGTTCTCCCCTCAGCAAAGCTGCAGTTACAGTGAATGCAGATGTGTGAGTTCCAGAAATTTCCTCATGTGACACTGCCAGCAAAATTAAAACTATTAGGAGCTATTTTTCCTTCATTCATATCCATGGTAACAAACTTTACCATGCATACACTGTATGTGAAGGTCTGCAATGCTGATTTCTCTTCCTTTTGGCTGAGCTGTGAAGTTGTTTTCTCACTGGTATTTTTGCTGTGTATTACTGCCCTCCCTGCCCGAGTAGTGGGATAGAAAAAAGTTTATTGAAGGTACTTCATGGGAGGCCAGAAAAAGACGAGGAATTTTGAAGGAAAAAAGAAACAAGAAAAAAAAAAAAAAAAAAAAAAAAAAAAAAAAAAAAAAAAGGAAATGTAGAACTACCTTATTTTTCCTGAGCTTTCAAAAGATCCAGGTAAATGCTGCAGAGATAGCACAGAAATAACACTTCAGATTGACACCACAGAGCTCTGTAGCATCCCTCCTAATTATTACATATTACTCCATAGGACCAACATTTTTCAGAATGTCATTATCATGAACCTTGGACTACTGATGGCTATGACAACTAGAATTTGATGATTGAAATGCTGTCTGCATGATCCATCAAAATAGCAAAAGGCTTCTCACTGGAAAAGAAAACACACTTCCCTGTGTAATACCATATGTCCTGCATTGCTTCAGTGATGATGTATTCGGGATACTGAAGATATACGAAAGACATATAATAATCCAATCCTACCAGCTGCTTCATATTCAGTCCACATATCCTGCTAGAAGTGGCAACCACCCTTTGAGAATGGCCTTAGCTTCCAAGTGGAAAAATAAAAGGCAAAAGAAATTGTCATAACTGAGCCAACTGTCTTTGTAGGCAAGTTGCCTCTTCAGATTCATATTTGCTAAAGCAGTCCACTTCGTGCACTGCAGCAAGGTCTCCTCCACACACACATGTTCTGGTATCTCCTGATGGTGGGCATAATCTTCAGTGCAGTTGTGTGTATGGAGAACAGAGACTTTAAAGGGTAAAACGGGGGAACAGTTTATCAAATGCCCACACCTGCTAGACCTGCTGCCATGAGTTGTCACTGTTCCTAGAAATCATTTTTCTGAAACATTCAGAGAAATTGGTTTCCTTGAATGTTGAGCTGGAAGCAGAAAGGCAGAGATAAGGAGGTTTTCTGATAGTTCATTAAGATTTTTGGACTTCTGTTCTCTGCTCTGAATAAAATTTTTTCTGCTACAGGAAACCCCAATAGTTCAAGCTACGTGAACTATGGATGAACACTTGAACTAAAATACTTGAACTAAAATACGGAGCTTCTGACATCCGTCTACCTATCATTTGTCTAATGAGTATAGTCTTCCTTGAAGAGCACAGGACAGGGCTAGCAGCACCAAATCCCACAACAAATTTTGGAAAAGTTAGATGATCACCTCCTTGCTGCTTCACTTTGACTAAAAAGAAGGGATCATATTTATAAAGTCATAATTCCTTTTATTTGAACTCAATTATTTTGCACTATCATATGGTTGCAATACATCAGGGCTTCATGAAGACCAAAGTAGTGTTAATTTAAAAAAAAATGAAAAGTTACATGCAGGACTATAATTTCTTCGTTATTATTAATAATAAAAAATAATAATGCAGAAGTGCATGTCATATTATGATGAAATCATATGTGCAGATTACTCTTTCAAATATTAATCACAAATATTTTAGTTAAGCAGCATAAATTCCCCCATAATGTTAACTTCAGCTGCCTGTGATTATGCTCTTTATGGTGGCTCCCTTGGAAAATATGAAAGAAATCCTTCCACAAGGGTGAGCTGAAGGACTCTTCTCAAAGCTGTAGTGATTGCTGTTGCTACAGCATTTCTGAGTTACTAATCACTGGCAAAGGAGCCATTCAGTGGCTATTGAAAAGAGATTATTTCATCCTCTCTAGAGGTGCAACAAGTCACAGCAGTACTGTGGCTCTGTGGAGAACAAATTACTCTATGTAAATAATAATAATAATAATACAGATATTTCCATAAGGTATAAAGGCATACCATCCTGCATAGCAAAGTCTCCTTGATGTTTTCCATTCAGACATGAAAAGGAAGGTAGTCAATCACACTTCGTCTTACCCCTGTCATGTCCCATTATGCAGAAGTACCAACTTTTAAGATAGGGTAACAGTTTCATTGCATAATCTATATTATATTAAACTAATTTGTATTCTAACCCTGGCTGCAGCATTCACAGGCTGGAGGAGCCCGGAGACACTATGTAATATGCAGCCTCAGCAGAGAATGTGTCACAAGGCGGTCCCCTGGTGGAGTTAACCACTAGGGATGCAAGGTTTGGGTGCATAAACTGGAGTAAGGAGGGTGTAGGAAGGCCTGAGAGAAAAGGGCAGATGTAGTGATCACACAGCACAGTCCATATTGGCGTGTCTTAGTTGCACTGGTCACAGCCTATGATGACATTTACCTACATGCAGCTTTGTTGCTGGACCCAGGAGACACAGGTTTTAAAAGAGACACACTTTGTAAAATGAGGCTCCTTCTGGGCTGTGTTTTCACCTTTCTTAATCACAGGCTCCCCACGGCCACATTGGTCCCAGCTGACTGCCAGGCACCCAACAACACTAACTTCTCCAAAGCCTTTTTTTCTTCCTGTGACAGCTGTTTCACATGCTCTGGGGCACTGCAAAGCCACTGGGCAGCTGGGGCATGTAACACTAGGAGGAGGTTTTTGAAGTAACCTGGCCAAAAGGTGTGCTCAGTGGGGCTGAAGTGAGTCGCCAGATCTATCACAGGCAACATCTTTCTCCCAGAGATGACCTCTGTGTGGTAGGAAACATCAGACATGGCAGTATGTCTCATAAAAGAGAAGCATCTTAGGTGAAGTTACCTATTTGTTGTGGTTTATGAGAGAAAATTCCTCCTGTGCCTTGTCAGAAGCACCAGGTGTTGCATAAGAGGTAAGGTGAGCTGAAATAATCGTCCCTTTAAAACAAAGAACATTGTTCTGTGTCATACAAAGGGAATGGAAGTAAATAAATGCACATCCCAGACCCCCGTCCCACACAGCTCCCCTGCCACAGCACTGGTGCCAAGGGGCAGGACCAGGCACAGTGCTGGCTTCGGGGAGAAAAAAGGTCAATCCTTGCACATCTAAAGCCAGCAGAAGCAACTCATTGAACAGCTGTCCTGCTGTAAAGGACCTGTTGGGCTGGGGACAGGCTGAAATAAAAGTCCATCTAGCAAATGTTTGGCTCCCAAAGCCCACTCTATATTCTGTCCAGACCAAGGCTGAGGGTGCTGTGGTTGGATGAAAAGGAAGCAAAGCAGGTGTCTGAGCCTTCAGTTCTCCCCCTAGCCCTCCCTTCATCTGCAGCGTGCAGAAAGGATGATGGAATACCCTGGAGACCATTTACAGTTCACTGGTCTATGCAACCTACAGGATTTAAACTGAATTTAGAGATAAATCAGGGGTAATCCAGTGGGTTTTCCACAGTTTATCCCTGCAATGCTTGTAATTCCCTCGGTATATATATTGCTCTTGAACCTGTTTCTGACAAGAGATATTGGTGAAGTGGGCAGATTTATGAAGGTTAAATCATATTTGATAGAATTTACTAGTTAATGTTTTATGTGCTAGCAATCCATCTAGAAATAATGTTTTGTCCTAATTTTGAGAGATATTTTGAAGATCTCTGCACCTGGCATAAGGAAACTGCACTCTCTGTGTTCCTGCTTGTAATCCTTGTCCTTGCAGTTCCCCCAGCAGAGCTACAGGTTCTCAGGAGACTGTGGAAGAGACCCAGACTGCTGCATGCTATTGATCACAGATGAACAGGCTCTGGTAACAAATCCTAGAGATAGCTCGGCACTTTTTTTCTGAGGACCTTTTCAAACCTTTCTCCAATCACTGGGTGGAAAGCAGTAAATTACAGCAGCAAGTTCAGGCTTTGGAAGTGCTTAGCAGGCAGGGTGCAGCAGGAGAATGTACAGGAGTTTGAATTATTGCATGCTGAAACCTTCCACATTTACATTTGAGTCATAAATTACGGAAGTGAGCATAAATAAGAATTAAATATCTGCAAAGTCTTTTTTTCTTCTGTCTTTTGATTACAACACTGTTTTATTTATGACTCCCAAAAGAAAGCCAAACTTCTATTATGTGACATTTCTTCTGTAAATTGTTAAAGAATCACAAAAATGAAATACTTCACAGCGGGTTTTTCCTCTATTGCTACCTGCCTGTGGTATTGGCTTGGTCCCTATCCAGACTCTCACTCTAGTAGGTGATTTTTTTTCGCTAGTAGAGAAGCATCTTATTATAGTTTGCTTTTTCTGTGATTTTCTCTTAAGCCAGATGAATTAGATGCACAAGGTATTTGATGTTTCTGCCACTTTCTAGGCTGCTGTAATATTTTCACTGGTAGTTCCTGAAATATAAAAAGGAAGGAAGGAAGGAAGGAAGGACGGAAGGAAGGAAGGAAGGAAGGAAGGAGGCAGGGAGGGATGGAGGGAGGGAGGGAGGGAATTTTTGGATGACCAGGTGATGAGTTGTGCACTGAACAATATTAGAGGTGATACAGAAATTTACTTGTGTGGTCAAAGCAACATCTTCTTGTCCCACCCAGTGCATCCCTGGGCCACTGTTCTGGAACATCCCTACACTGATAGAAATGCTCCTCTGAATTTCGTCTTTGGTTTATTTATTGTTATGTCATATTCATTTTTCCTTGTATCAACACCATCCTTAAATAGTTCTTCTCCCTCACAGGTATTCATACCTAACTGTGTTTATAGAATAGCCTTTTCTATCCTCAGCTTTCATTTTGCTAGACTAAACAGCCCTAAAAAGATAAGAAATAGTGCCATGAAGGGCATAAATCTGAAAGTAACATTCCTATAACTTTATAGTCTACTGCCTCCTGCATCCTTTATTTGTATTTATTTGTATTTATTTCATTCTTTCCCAAGCAGAGTACCCCCTTAAGTATTGTATACATGATTACTTGTCCAGTCCACTTCTATTTCTGTAATATTTTGTTTCATCTCTTGCATTGGTAATGGCCATTCTTCCAGCATGCTGTCTGAGCTTCTTGCGTTAGTATAAGAACATTTTGGTTATTTCTCTCTGGTCACACTTTAATTCTTCAATGAATTATATTCAACCTTTTCACTGATGCTTTTACCTGCAAGACTTTACCTGCAGTTATCCATATTAGTCTTCATTTTTCTCATCATCTTTCTTTCTCTGGTCCCTTTTCATCTACTATTTTGCCCTTTCACACCTGGGATTTCTATAAGAAATCCAGATTTGGAGGGTGCACAGACTTCCTGACTATGCTCCCTTCATTTAGAATTCTTATCACTCGTGGCAGCCTCCATTCCCAAAAGATAGTGCCCATGGCCCCAGGCAGGGTCCATCTGCCAGATAGGGCTGCATCTCCTGCGCAGCTGACCTTCCTCATCCTGTCACCCTTCCACTGCTCCCTCTCATGGACAAGATGCTATTTTGAGCATCTTCCCTTTTCACCCCCAATCTCTTTATGGGGGATCTCATGCTGCCATTTGCCCTGGTGGGAAAGTTCACCATGGGTCCCATCAGGACCATTCCCTTACCTCACACATGCAGCCAGATCCTATCCTTGTTCCTGGTGGTCAGTGGCTCCTTCCTGGGGCTGCTCTGGCACCATCCTTACCCACCTCTGCTGAAGGACTCCTAAAGCCACAGGTTCATTGCTACCCAACAGTGCCAGTGCTCCCTGTTGCCACAGCATTAAACCTTGGGCCATTGGTGATCTCCATGTCCTGCATTTCACAGGACTAGCAAAAGGCTTTTCCCTCTTCTCTGCTCTTTTCCAAGAGCAGGAGCCGAGGAGTGCAGGCACCAAAGGGTGACCCAGTGCTGGGTGTGATTTCCACTGCACGGCTGTTCCTGCACAGCGGGAATAACTGCTAACAAAAGGTCTTCAATAACTGCTATCTAAAGGTCCCTGCTTAAGACACTTCTCACTCCTCTGACGCCAAGGCGGCTGTTGAGTATCTGAGTAGAAGCATGGGAAGGGAAGGGAAGGGAAGGGAAGGGAAGGGAAGGGAAGGGAAGGGAAGGGAAGGGAAGGGAAGGGAAGGGAAGGGAAGGGAAGGGAAGGGAAGGGAAGGGAAGGGAAGGGAAGGGAAGGGAAGGGAAGGGAAGGGAAGGGAAGGGAAGGGAAGGGAAGGGAAGGGAAGGGAAGGGAAGGGAAGGGAAGGGAAGGGAAGGGAAGGGAAGGGAAGGGAAGGGAAGGGAAGGGAAGGGAAGGGAAGGGAAGGGAAGGCTTTTGTGAAGCCCTTGTTTCACCATTTCTTATTTTCTACTTGCTTCTGATATAATTTCTTTCTGACCTGTGTTATAACCAATGTCTGATCCTGCAAACCATTAACACTTGGAATTAAGTTTATTTTTGCACAGGATTATTTTGAAGATCTGGAAAGATCATAATGGTCAGAAAGCAAACTGCTGTTTGAACATTTAGCTGAATCTGCTCATTCCTATCTGTTTTGCGGCAATCATGACAAATTCTGTTATGTAAGAAATCATTGCTTAATAACAGACACACATTCAGACACATGTTTTGTTAGGCACTGCTGTCTTCAGCATACAGCATTGACAGGAGATGACAGAGATGATAACTTGCCCCCTGACACCTTATATCCTCCTTCTCAGTCCATTATCCTAAATGCTGGAAGGGTCTGGACTGAGACCTCCTTGCCATCTGGCTGTCTTTCAATGTTTGTTCCTATAACACCTATCTCTATGCTATTTATGGACTGAAGGGCACATATGGAGCAGGCTCACCACCCCATAAGCCATTCTTATATCTGTGTCAGTATGTGGAAATAGTAGCATCTGACCACAGGCTGTGTACACACACCACCAGCTAATCCTAGCAACACTTTCAATATGTATTTTGAAAGAAAAGTGAAGTCCAAAGAGAGCCCTCCAATCTGTTGTTGTTCACTGTTGTACACACAGGCAGAAAACAACCCGCAGCAGAAACAATGCACCCCAGCAGCCTGAACAATAAAGACAAAAAAATCCTAGCATACAGAGTTTGAGTTAAGCTGCACACTTCCATTAAGAGAATGTTATCAGTAAACTCACAAATAAAACTATATCACATTGTCATCAGCCTTTTCTTAATGTACTTTGAAAATATTCATCATCTAAATCTGTTTCTCTCTCAAGCCCAGCTCTGGAAGTGAATCAAAAAGATTAAACACGGCTCTCCTGGCTCAGGCTTTATCACACCAGACTGACAGCGATGTTCCCTCTTCTTCCTGCCTCTCACTTTTAAATGTTTTCGTAAATGAATGTATTGTTCTTATTTCTCATTAGCATTGCCAATTCGGGGAAACACATTGCTCTTATGAAGGTGGAGTCTGTTCACATGTTCCCTTCTGGGACTGGTGTAACAGGTTTCTGCAAGGATTGTATCAAAAAAAGAAAGCAGAGAGTGAGAGAGTGTCAAGATTCATTTTTCCTTGGCCAAGAAATTTCCCCAAGAATTCTGCAGTGTGCAAATTGGAAAAAAAAAAAAAAAAAAAAAAAAAAAAAAAAAAAAGTAATAATAATAATTAATTTAAAAAAAAAAAAAAAAAGAAAAGAAAAAATGCTGTAATTCAGCTGTGTCATCATACAAAGGTTGTCATCTCATAGTGAGTATCCTGTGTCTATGATTTCTGTGCTTAAATCAGCCTCATCCTATATCATGCAAATCCCAACAGCCCTCTGAATGTCACCAGTCTGCACATACTCTACATTTTCTTTCTTAATTGCATTAAATTGCTCAGGAGAAGCACATATTGTTGATCCTTTTTTTTTTTTTTTTTTTTTTTTTTTTTTTTTTTCTGTAAAGCATATAGCTCTACCCTTGGAATAAATTATTTTTAAAGCATCACTTGTACTATATTAGTATTATGCTGCTTTCATACATATTTTGTCTTCTCAGAAAAATAATTTTGTTTTTATTCCATAGTGATTTTTATTATTCTTTATGTCCGTATTTTGGGGGTTTGTATCAGGTAAATCACTCAGTATTACTATATAATATTGTCCTCTGACAGAATCGTTGTGTGCTCTCTTGCTTGGAAAGTAAGTTGATAATTAAAAGCTGCACTTTTCCCTTAGCTCACGGTGTGGTTTTTTGCTTAATTTGAAGAAATTAAATTCACTCAATAACACTCAGAAATTAAACTCCGATTTTCAAATGTAACAAAGTTGTAGCTTTGAGTACTGATTTGCTAACTGAACTTTTCTGTCATTATTAGACAAGTGGGTCATCAAATGAAACGAGGAGATAGAAATTCTGTTTCTCAAAGGACTGTTATGAACAAGGATTTTAGAAGATTAACTGAGGGATATGGATTCTTTGGGGAGAACATGGGAATTCTCAAAGAAATAAAAGAAGCAAATATTCCTGATTTCTAGTGGAACATCAGATTCCTTAAGCAATCATCATACTCAATTAGGTGATAAGGTAAATTATTATTTGACTCCCTAGATGTTTGAGATCAGACACTCAACTTCTTTCCAAAACACTGGCTGCTGTTTTGGCTCTCCTTCCCTCTTCATTGTTCCTGGAAATCAAACTGGATGTTTTGACAAAAATCTTTTTCCTGCTTTCACACAGTCTAAAAGCTGTCCCTGTAAGGATTTAAACTGTACTCAGGTAGCTGCTGACTTGAGCAGAGGCTTATGTAGTTGAGCCTGAAACCTGAAAGGCCTGGTATCTTTGTAGGTTTTTCTCCCTTTTCGGGCATATCAGGAACATTTTGCTCTGTGGCTCTGATGAGTGGTATGATATGAATGACTGAAGAGCACACTGCTCCATCCACAGTGCTGCTGCGAAGCTGTTCTGCAGAGATACTGTAATATCAGCCCGTGAGGACGCAGTGGAGGCTGTCCTCCCTCGAGCTTTTAGCGTCCCCGCTCTGACAAGGGACCCCGCAAGCATCTGGCTGCTGCGAGAAAATGTGCAGACATCCTGAGAGATTAGATATGCCCATCCGAGCTTCACAGAAATGGAAACTAAAAGTGATTGAAACATGTCAAAGTCCGCGGGCCCTGTCCCTTCCCAGAGGGCTCATCCTGTACCCGGGTGAGGGACAGCCCCGACTGCCTTCTCCCACCGCCCCGCAGGCAGCACTGCCTGGGGCACAAGGCAGTGCTGGGCCCATGGGGAGATAAGGGCTGATGGATGGCCTGGATGGCCTGCAGGACCAGATAACACCAGGGACCCAGGAGCACGTATGTGGGGAGCAAGTATGCGGTGGGAGGAGATGCTCCCTGAGACCACCACGGCCCATCTCCCACTGCCACGTGGGCAGGAGGCAAGGTCTGAGCCCCGTTTTTTGTTATGGGAGCATTCCCACCTTCCTGAACAGAAACTCTTACCTCAGAAAAAGGCTGGAAAATTACCTCATACCTTCAGAAGCCTCTACCAGGCATCCTGGCCCACACACCTACTCCTCAGTCACAGTCCTTGGTTCATTGCTCTCTTAAGCACCCAGTGAGCTTGGGTGTGCTTGGTGGTTTATTCCCTGCCTCTCTGCCACTTCACACCCACCTCATCTCGCCACATCTTGGTACTGTGATGCAGCAAAGTCTTCAACCCTTTGTTGGCATCATCTTCAAGGGAAGACGGTGACTCTCTTTCATAATATTGAAGACTTTCTTGCAACTGGAAAAACTGTGGAAAGTCCAGAAGGAGAAAAGGTGCTCCATAATTCTTTCAGACAAAAGAAAAAAAAAAAAAAAAAAAAAGCCCAGGAGACTACTGCCAGAGTTGTGCTTCCACCTGTTTTAATTAGACAGTTCTACTTCTTACATTAAAAAATAATAATAATAATTAAAAAAAAAACTTCCCCAAATTTGAAATAATCCTTCGAATCTTAATAATACATTGTTAGTATTGCTTCTGCCACAAAGATATCTGTGAAGATAAGGATTTTTTTAAATGAAAGTGAAAAAAACAGGTGTTTTTAAAAATGTGAGGTCATGGAATGTGGGAAATGAGATGAACAAATTTATTCTACTTTGAAAAGACTTTTAACGTTATCAAGTAAAGCTGGCTGATGATCTCTTCAGGAGTGAAATCTCTTCAGCAAATGAGTGTTTAATAATCCTCATGCTCTCATTTTTGTAATCACTTCAGTCTGATATTAAATATGACTTGTTCAGATGTCTCTCTGATACAAAGTATGTGTGTCAGTGTTTGGACAGAGAATAATTGGATTTATATCTCTGTTATGCTTTCAAATTGCTAGGTCAGATTAGGGTCTCTGGCTGTAAATTCTTCAATTCTATTCTAAGTCAAAGGAATGTGACAGATTTAATACCTAGAATAAGTTATTAACTGCAATGATGCATAAACCAGTGGCACTTTTAGAAATAGCAGTCTATACTGCTCCTGTTTTCCAAAGGGGAAAAAAATGAATCTTATTTCTTTGTTTCTTGCAGTTCTTGCAAGCATTTTTCTTGATTAATCCATGAAGAACTTGAAACTGATGTGTCCATAAGTACAATCTTCTGTTACTTTTTATTGCAGTAATAACTTCTGTCGGAATTAGTTTCACTTTCAAAATTAGTATTTAATTTATAAAAGTGAGAGGAATTTATACACACACAACATTAAAACATCACTATCTATAAACAGAAAGTGCCTGTTCCTACCATGAACTGTTTATGAAAGACTAATATAGAATTACGGGCTGTGTGGAAAGAAATCAAGAAAGATTGGGCGAGAAGGGAGCTTTGCCAACCTATGCATGTGCTCAGCTGAAAAATAGATGGAGTGACCTGTTGACTTTTTAAGACTGAAAGTACTTGGATTTGTTTCTCCCACAGATTGGTTAGCTGCTGTATGCTTTGTGGTTTCCATGCCAGCTTGCTTTATCCCTGTGGCTGGTTTGGACCTCAGAGATGTGGTTTCTACATATCATTTTGCCAATAGTCTAACTGCCCCCTCTCATATTTTGGAATCATGGCTTAGCATTACTTCTTTTCTAGCCCTCTCAGCCAATTACCCTTTGTAAGGAGAGGTTCTTACACTTCCCTCTTTAGTTAGCAGATAATAGTTGGTGGACAGCTTAGGAGAAGGCAACATACTAGCCTACTAGCTCTGCCAATATGATTCATTTTTGACTTAATTATGTTAGTGAATTTGTCTATGTTTGACAGACTAAAGGATCACTGGCCTACTCTGTGTTTGAAGGAAGGTCTGTGGGAAAATGTACTAACGTTTTGCTATTTAAGCTGATACCAAAAAAAAAAAAAAAGTGGTTCTGCAGCACACAAACCAGATATGGAAATTTTGATATGTAAAAGAAAGCCATATATTGCCTCAGTTGGTATTTGCTTAATAAAAGCTAAAAAACAAGTGCCATACATCATACATTTCACATGCTGATATCCTCCAAAATCCTACAGCATTGTGTACACCATTATTGCTAGACATCTGTTCTTTCTTTACAGCTATTTGGAGGAATGCCTTCAGAAACATGCCCCCTTTTTTTTTTTTCTTTCTTTTTTTTTCTTTTTTTTTTTTCTTTTTTTTTTTTTTTTTATTTTCTTTTCCAAACAGATCAGGTATTTTTTTTTTAACCAGAATAATATTATCTTCTTTTGATGTCCAAATTGTAGACGTGGTCTCCTACATTACTTCAAGAAAATGATGTAAAATAGGTCCTTGAATTTAGGGCTCCTGTGTCCCAGAAAAACAGCATAATTTCAGAATTATGTCTCTCACTTTGACTGTAAAATTTGCCCTTGATCCAAGAAAATTATGTTTTTGTAAAAAGTTCACATCTCAGTATGTTTTCAGAAAATGTTTTTACTGAAATGTTGCCAATTAGCCCTAACCAGAACACAGAATATAGTACATAGCATAGAGCAACTCTAGAAGAAATATACTTTAATGAGTGTTATATCCTTTCTACTACAACAGCGGCATTTTGGGAAAACTGCCTACTAGTCTAGAGCCAAGAGAATTTATGAAGCTGTCATGAAAACCTACGAGAACCATGAAACCTGAAAAGGACACTTTTGCTTATTAAGTAGCATAATAATCACAAGACATGATGACAATATATTGTCCTTTTAGGAGTGCTCTCATGAGAGCCTTCATCCTTCCCATTCAGAAGCTATGTTTAATAAGTATTAAATATTTTCCCTGAGGTAGTCCGTACTGGAAGGTCTAACAGCTCTTAGCTACTAAGTAGTTAAGCACTAGTGGTAAGGGAAAATGACTGGGCTGGGAGATACTACTTATTTATTTATTTATCTTTATGATCCTGGTAATATCTTTATAAACCTTTATTATTGCATTTTGCTTTTTTGAAATATTATACAAAGCAGTTTAATATAAATATGACATCATCATGGCTAAGTGCTTGGACAAAAGTGATAAATTATAGGAAATCTTGAAGCTGAGACTGCTGTGCTATCTTTAATTCAGTGTTGTGTCTAGTTATGGCTGGGACCCCAAAGCAGTAGGGAACAATCTGCACCTATAAATCATGACCAGTCATATGCACTCTTGTGTCTTCAGTCTTATTTTGATATGAGAATCAGTTTCTGATGTTTTGGGTAATTTGGGCATTTTATTTTATTTTTTTTTTTTTTTTGGTTTATGAATAGTTACTTTTATACCAAATGATATATTACACTGTGACAGTGTGATCAAAGAAATTTTTTCTCTTTCACGCTTTAGGCAAGGTCACTACACAGGGCACCGCTTACTAGTGGCATCAGTAGTGCCTGACCATGGGTGGCCAATGTGGCAGTAGGAAGCACACAGAATGGTGCAACCAATGGCAAACTGCTTTATTATTTCACATAACCAAACACTCTAGCTGCTCTAAGGTGGCATTATGTGGACTGGAGACCACAAGAAGTGATAGAATTCTGTCAGTGAGTTAATTTTGATGTAAAGGTCCACAAAATGCAGGAACAAGAATTATCAGCAAGAAAGAAAAGGTCATAGTGATTTCAGAAGATTGCCACTAGGATCCTTCCATTGTTATTTTGTGCAATAAACAAAGCTACTGCGGTGAACTTCATGACTTTAAGGTTATTTGTTTTTTAGTTGATTTTTTTTTCCTTTTCTTTTTAAGAGTGGGACAAATCTCAGTAATTTAAGAGGTATGGCCAACTGAATTTAAATTACTTCAGTTGGAGGATCCAAACTTTATCTTTTAGGAAGAAGTAGCAAAACCCAAATCATATCTTGGAAAAAATGTTGAAATGGGCTTTCATTTCATTCCTTGTTTGATGTATTGAAGGTAGTTTTCGTGATGTCATCCAGATAGTTTAAATAAACTGTTTGCATATAAGGTTAACAAGCTGCAGTGGTAGCAGGGTCTGTGTGGGATTATATTAGAATTAATTTGATCAATTGCTCTTAGTTCCAGAGGTCTCCAGATGAGACAGAAGCCAGCATATGCAGTTTGGCAGATGAAGAATCAGTGCAGTCAACACATGCCGTGAAGGTAATGAACATTCTTTCAAACTTCATTTTTCATCCTGAGCAGAGAAGACAACTAAGCCCAGACACTGCTGCTCAGAGCAGCCAAAATGATAACCATAAATAATCATAATAGAGGGCCCATAGTTTACATGCATTTGAGAAGGATAAAATAAGTATTTTACCATTAAGATGATGTTGTTAAACCCAGAATTTTCATTATGATTTGCCCCGGAGCACAGGAAGGTTCCTTTACCTTGAGATGCAGGTTCTGAATTAAAAGATCACTGAGCATTTTTGTTTGACAGACTGCTTGAAAGAAGAAGCTGGGGTAAACAGTGTTTAGTCAGGTCAGGGGAAACTTCCCTGACAATGCACTTCACTTCCATGGCTGAAGTGAAATTCAGGAGGATCAGGTCTGCAGGCCAGCTCTCACAGAAGGCAGTGGGAGGCTCACCCATGAAAAGCTGCCGTGGGCTCAGAATTGCCCAGTATTCATACTGCTGTGTACACAGACCTCCTGGTAATTCATTAGAAGCTTCTGACATTGCTGGAACTGTAAACTAGGACTGCAGATTTTCTACATTCAACAGCAGCAGCAAGCAGCCAGCCGTCCATAAATTGAACCTATTATGTGATAATGAGAAAAAAATTGTTATTGGATGGAAATTTGTTAGAATCCAAGCATAACTAAAATGGTACCTTAGTGGAAATTGGAATGAAAACTGTGACAACAAATGCAAAAATGTAATATGTCATGCATTGTTATGCATATGTACTCTATTTTCTGCCAGCTGTGTTTTCTTTCTTTTCCTGTCTCTCACTAATAACCTCTCTATAAGCAAGCCAGATGTGCATATGACAAGTCAGCCACAGGGCCATGAATGCCAAACAGTTTGTTGTTGCTCCTGTCTTTTAAACAAATGTAACAATGTTTCTCTTCTAAGACAAAGCCATTGTACTTTTAAATTTCAAAACATAGATTTAGTGTGTTATCCTTTACTGTGAACTTGCTATAAATTTTCATTTAAACGTAGGTGCACAGTTTCATATTAGGTTGAAATTGTCAAGTGGCTTGTATGTGTTAAAAGTGTAAAAGTTCATGATTTGTTTTAAAATATGTAAAATTCAGCTAATACAGGTTTGTGTTTGTTTTTTTTTTTTTTTTAATGTCTTCTTTTAAATCTAATTTATCACTTGGAAAAGAGAAATAATCTTTGTGACTATTACCATGCAACTTTTTTTAGTTTCCACATTTTAAAGTAAGACTATACAGAACTGAATCACATTCTGTCCTATCCTACCCTATCCTATCCTGTCCTGTCCTGTCCTGTCCTGTCCTATCCTTTAACTTCTTCATTCCAAAAACCTGTGATAGCAATATTTGCAACCTGGTGATTTTTTATACCACAGACATTTATATTCACTGCAAGCCATGCTGTTCTGCCTTAAAAATCTAAGATGTACAGTCTCAAAGAGATTTAGCTCTACCTGCACAAAGGCAAATTGTAATCAACCCAGCTTTGATGCCCAGATTTCCTCTCACCTTCCAAAACAGTCATCTCATCTGCATACAGCTATTACTGAGTGATTAGATGCACAGTCATGCCCTTGTACTTTCCAGTCACATAGCCATCCCACTGTGCTGCTCTTGAAGAGAGATTCTGGGCAGAAATCCTGCAGTCCACCTGGCACATTGATTATCCTCATGTAAGTTTTAATCTTCACTGCAAGAGCAAAGATGGCCTTGTTAGAGGCTGTATTATCCCTGCCTTCCTCCTTCACATCTCCCACTGTTTTTTCAATAGCTCACATAAGTGCTCTCTCAGCCTCTTCTGCACGCAGTTCCACGAAGAGGCAGCAAGCTATCTGCAGCACATGCACACCCAGCAGCAGGTGGCCATCAGGTATACGGCACACCAGGTCGTTAACGTCTGCCGTTCGCAGGGAGAGCAGGGAACGTGGCATGTATAATCAACACCCACTGTTCATTAAGTGCCTCTCGGCTGCTATAGGTGGTGGTGCTTGTCAACCGGTAGCAGCCCACAGCAGTCAGCCTTGATAACATTATTTCCCTATCAAAAATTTGGCTACCGCAGACATAATGAAATGTTGACAGTAGGTGGTTTTACATGTTTGCAGTGTTCAGGCACTGGGAGGTAAGACTTCCACCATGGCTTTTACTTGATAGGAGACTGTGCATCACCTGGCACCACAGCAGTCCTGGCTGTCAGGACACGCTTGCCTTCAGGCTGTCTTGCTTGCTCTGTATTATCTGGATATGTAAGAGTGCACATCTGAAGAAACGCTTATTGACTTCAGTGAGATTTAGAGTTTATACGTCCAGGAACACTCAAGAAAACAAATTCAGGTTAACAAGAGGTGTGAATTTAAAGTTGTGATTACTTTAACTGTGTTACATTCACATTCTCATTCAAAATTAAAGTGGTCCTAATTTGATTTAACTAAATTTACTTCCAAAGTAAATTAATACATTATAAATGAGAGTTGGCTACACAGACATTTAATGTGGTTTAGCCAATCCACATTAGAAGTTAAATCAGATTGATTTTTCTGCATGTTCCAGACAAAACCATCAGCTCTTAAACCACCTAGCTCTGAAATGGAATGTTAAATCCTATTTCTTTCAGGTGTGTAGTTTAAAATGTTACTCACTAGCTCCTCTAAGGATTACCCTGCATGTCTGCAATCCATGCGTTATACTTAGATATATTTTTTAAGAACTGAAATAGTACTTTTTTCATTTGAAGAGCTTCTGCAACTGATTGTGGAGGATTCCTACAGAAATGTCACTCAACATCTGACCTTAAATCAGCAATAACTGAGTGTTTTAAAAAACTGTGTGTCTATGTCAGCTTTGAGAGCTGTTCTAAGTTTCCAGAATGAAGAGAAATTAACAGAGTACTGTTACCCCATAAAGTGCAGAACAAAAGTCAGGGCCATTGGTATCTGTAGGTAAAAGTTAAACTGGACTGCATCAGAGAAGTTGTTCCAAAGCTAGCATTACAAAGTCAACCATACAGCTCCGGTCTCTTCATAAATTAAAAGCTAATGGGGCATGTGACACTAAAGACTCACATTAGCTGCTGGGCCACTGTCAGTGTGACACACACTTATGTGCTGCCTCATGCAACAGCAGAATGAAATATAACAAAAAAGCTGATGGAGGATGAGTCTTGATATCACCACCACCACCACCACCACCACCACCACCCCCCATTCATACAGAGGTAGCAAACGATATTTTCTTAGAGAATAGCATCACTTAGTATGTTTTACCTATATAACAGATTTAGAAGAGGAGAGCAAATACTATTTTTCACAAAGATGCAGCATGCTTTGCTCTCCTGGTGAGAACTGTTAGTATATCACTAGTTTGCCATTAGCTCAAACAGCCCCAATTGTTGATTGATTGATAGATAGACAGATAGAAGAACTATATTTATTACATGTATGTCCTGTAAAGATAAGTTAGAGGAAGACTTATGAAGTGCCTCAATGAGTTAGTATAACAAATTTTACTGGCAGTCAATAAAGGTTTGTGCTCCTAACCTTCCTGGTGATTTTGATGAGAAAGTAAAGATATGTCTGCCTAAGAAAGTGCAATTGTATCACATCCTAGTATACAGCTTCTAATTTAATTAAGTGTCCCTGGAGAGTTTCTTTTCTGATAACACACACTAAGACTGTGCTGCTGCAATGGCTGTTATTGCTGTCAGTGCTTGCACTATGAGGTTGGCATGGATAAACTACCATGCTAGTCATAGTTCAATTGTGTTATGTAGATGAGCCTGAGGATGACAAAACATCTTTGAAAAAAATGTTCATTATCTAAATAACATCAAAAAAAAAAAAAAAATGGGGGCAAATTTAAGTTAATATCTAGTAAAGTTAGGTGTGAAGGACCTTAGGATTTTTAAAGTTAGGTTATAAATTGTAAGATAGATTTGTCTTCTGGTGTTTTGCTCCTTGGTTTAACTTTAAACTGAAATAACTAAATAGCTAAATTAGGTTTGCAGGTATGCAGATATTCATGCAGATGACTTTCATGATTTTAACATCTGCTCTTAAAACCTTATCTTTTCCTTTCAGATCATTTGATATTTCAAAGATCTAAGCATAATAAATCTTCCAAAATCAAATATATAAATGCCCAGAAAAGTGCCACATGTTTAGGTCTAAAGCAATCTAGATCTTATCACTCAGCACAGTCCTGTTGAGGAGCCATACAAAAATTTAATGTCTCAGTGTGTACACAAGCTGCATTCAGAAGTCAAAGCTAGTTCTTGTGGTTCCAGCACTGCATTTTCATACTTCTTTGTGAGTAGTCACGTAAGAGATGTCCCATATTTAAGGAACTTTCTACCACCCGTCTGAACTAGCAGTTGTATTCATGGAAATAGAAGAAATGAAATTATCTATGAAAAAAGAATGCACAGGTGAAATACCTCTTAGTCACCTTCATGTCTTGCTTCATGTCCTACTCAAAAGCAGGACCCTCATCACATACATGCCATTTCCAGAGTTCATTCTTATGCTGTTAACATAAGGACAATTTGAGAAACAAAAAACTACACTGAAAAAAGGAAAAAAACTTTAATTAACTGTGGAGCAAATTGATTTCATTTTCTGCTTGGTAAAGGCTATTTAATATTCCTTCCTGAACATACAAAGATTTCTCTGAGACTGATGAAGCAAAGTAATAATGATAAAGGCAGAACACACTCACGGTAAAGTCTAAGCTATGCAACCGACTCCATGACATAGAATGTTTATTGAAAGTGCTGTTGGTTACTTGTTCATGAGTATGCAAACAAGTCAAATGATCTGGTACAATATATTGGCAAGCTTTATGTCTAATGCATGCAGATCTATTTGTGTAGAAGCTGTAGTTAAGCTTCAGTAAAGCTGTTCCAAAAATAAATAAATTAATTAATTGATTAATAGATAAATAAATAAGACAGTTAACATTAGACATTTGTGGGAAACACCATGAAACAAGCTATTTTCCTAAGGTCACTGCTCTTAGGCTCCTGTGAGGCATTTACACTGCAGCACCAGGGGAGGTCTCTGGTAGCACCTGTAGGTGTTCTCCTTTGCAGCTGGTCTGGCTCCTGGCCCTGTGCAGGCTCCCACCACACTTCTCTGCTGCTGCTCCTGCTGCAGCTGCTTGCAGCTCCTGGATCACTAGCCAAAAAGGACAGGGAGCTTCCACTCTAACCTTCAACAGCATGTTGCATTTTGTATACCTTAAAGGAGGCTGTAGCGAAGTGGGGGTTGGTCTGTTCTCCCACATGCCTGGTGACAGGACAACGGGGAATGGGCTTAAGTTGAGCCAGGGGAGTTTTAGGTTGGATCTTAGGAAGAACTTCTTTACCGAAAGGGTTGTTAGACACTGGAACAGGCTGCCCAGGGAAGTGGTGGAGTCACCATCCCTGGAGGTCTTTAAAAGACGTTTAGATGTAGAGCTTAGGGATATGGTTTAGTGGGGACTGTTAGTGTTAGGTCAGAGGTTGGACTCAATGATCTTGAGGTCTCTTCCAACCTAGAAATTCTGTGATTCTGTGATTCTGTGACTTCTGCTGTGTCTGCCTGCTCCTCAGCAGCTCTCTCCTGCTGTCCCTCCTTTCTCTGTGCCACACATGTATGTCCCACACTCCAGTACAGCAAAAATGTCAAAAGGGCTCACAGGGGTGCTTCTAGATTTCTATATCAAAAGTAGCCTCCCTGAGAACATTTTGAAATGTGTGTGTCTCTCCAGTCAGATACCTTACTCTGCGTCAGAGCAGCCTGGATGCACATGCAGCATGGTAAATGCTTCTCTTCCAGTAGGAGTCACAGCACCTGTGAAAGTTACTTTGCTGGTTTTCAAGATCTTTTTACAAATCCTAAAGTTGGCAGCAGAGTAGTTTTGATGGTCCTTTTATTAATTTTAAGGTTGCAGGGGTCATTATAATGATGTAGTAAAGTAATTCCTCTGACTGTAGGTTCTGTTACAAGCATTCATCTTCTGTTTGGGTTACAGCAAATTCCTCTTCCATAGTATTTCAGGTCCCCAGTATAGATAAGAGTCAGAGCACTTTTGGCACTGGAAGAGAACATACAGCACACAAAGGTATCTACTACCCTTAGACAAGTAGTTTAAGACAAGAAACTGTAGGTACTTGAAAAAATGGGAAAGACTAATGAAATGGTACAGTTGTACAACAGATGTACCCATTCATTTCCAAGTATGAAAGCTCTACTAATCAAAATGGGATTTTACCTGTCCATTGAAAGAGAGTACTCAAGTTTTAAATGTATTTTTATGCCAGACTTTTTAGGCATTATTGTTAAAGCTGGTAAGAAAGACCAGCCAAGTGTTTTCTCTACAATAGTGGGTGAAATATAATTTGATTTTATTCTTCTTAAAAATGCACACATTGATTTTGTTCAAAGTTCCAAGAAAAAATTGACTATTCATAAGACAAAAGCATATTTCAACCCAAAAGGTAAAAATCTGAAATCGGTACAGAGGAAAATACCACTCCAATGAAAGGCAGCTAAGTTTATTTGCCACAGAACACTTGCCCCCAGATGTTTGCAGGCAGGGGAACACATATGTGTATCTGCTATATACAACATAGGCTTGGAAGGTTACTTACATTATATCAAGACTTATACAGTGAGGTCCAAACCCACAACTGTGGCTGAAGAACATACGCACTGGTTCAACGGAGCTGGTGGCACCATTGAGGTGGCCTCTATGCCTTTCTGCTTTGGATCAGCTACCTAGAAGTCATCACTCCTGGTACTTCTTGAAAGCAGTTCAGCTGTTTGCAGTCCTCAGGGATCAAGACCATAGCCAAAGATCATGGCTACAGACAGTGGCTGTCCTGATGTGCCTGAGCAGCCAGCCGGAGGCTGACACCAGAGTTTCTCTGCTGGCTGCTTGCCTGCAGCTGGTGCTTACACTGGAGCAATCCCCACATGACAGACGAGTCTGCTTTTGTGAACCCATCTGCACTGGCAGTGGAGCAATAAAAGCTGTAAAGGAGAAACAAGACTTGCTGCCTCAAATACTACCTGTGTTCTGGACCAGAGCTGTGCAGCAAATCCCAGGAGATGTAGAGTTATGTGGGAAGTTAAATTGGCTCAAAAAAAAAAAAAAAAAAAAAAAAAAAAAAAAAAAAAAAAACAAGCCCTCTCCAGTCATGGTCACTTAAACTGTAAGACTTTTTGGACAGGGCCAAAACATACTGCGTTTGTACAGCAGCTAACACAGTAGGCTCCCAGTTGATGATGTGGGCTCATGCATGCTATCACATTACAAAATTCTAAGAAGCTATTTGGTTATGTTATTACTGTTTGGTGGATGCCAGAAAGTGAAAATGGTACTTTTTAAAAGCCAAAAAAAAAAAAAAAAAATCATCTCTGCAGTGTTTCAGTGTAACAAATAAATAGTCGCTCTCCAGCTCATCAGGAGAAGTCTAATTACAGCTCACTGCAAGCAGACAAATGAATGTATGTGCAGTCTCAGTCTGCAGTGCAGGCACACACATGCACATCAAAGTGCAAGAGGAATGATGATGAATCCATGATCCCCTTCTATATTCCTTTTTCAAGGCATGGGATTTGATATCTGTTCAAAGTACAAAAGGGGGAATAAACAAGCATCAGTCATTTTTAACAAGAGAGGTTCAGTAAATGGAAGAAAACACAAAATCTGTCTTCAGTTTATGCTAGCCATAAAAGAAACAAATTCAAATGCTGAGCTTTTGAGGGAATGCAAGGGAAAAAAAAAAAAAAAAAAAAAAAAAAAAAAAAAACCTTCAATATAAAAAAATAGAAATAAAAAATCCACATTTTGGCAGAGTCATTTTGGGAAGGGAAAAAGAGAAAAATAGATGTAGGAGACAATCACTTTTCTGTATCCTACACAAACAGACCTTGACAAAATAGCCTGTTAGCTTCAAAAGACATCTCTCTGGTTTGGAGAAGGAGCTCCCACTGACACCAGGATGGTCCTTGTGGACGTCAGGGGGCATGGCCTCTCTGCCCAGTGACTTTGCCACAACAAGATACGCTCCAGATGCAGCTGTGTAACACCAAGTTTACTCCACAGTCAGTAGCAGTCAGTGCATTCAGACTGAAGTATTTTGACAGGTAGGAGGATACCATGGCACAAAGCCATGGTACCAGTGTTGAGGAGAGGCCCTGCCAAAATATACTCCCTAAAAGCTAGCTGCTTACTCTAATCACACATCATTTATTGAATATGAAAGACAGTCTGATACAAGCAGGGTGCAATGACCTTGCAATTTATTTCACTTCTCTTTGTCACAGACAAGACACATCTGGGTCAGACTGAGGTTCTTATCCACTCTCTGACCAATATATGCTTCCCCCCCCCCCCCCTTACATTAGTTTTCTTTACACAGACCAATTAGGAGAAATTCCTCTTCAGAAGTTAGCAGCTCAGATACAGTGCAGGTGTTTACACTGACCTGTCTCAGCTGCTCACAGTGAAATCTGTCCAGAACACAACCCAGTATCTCGGTGGTCTCCAGATAGCATAGGGGCCCATCCTTGCTGACCTTGCCTTGCTTGCCCAGGGCTGGAGTGGAGACTGGGACCACAGATACTGGAAATATCACATGTCCTTGCATGGTGCATACAGACACCTAGCAGCCTGGGCACGCAGAAAGATAATTCTGGTTTTGTTGTTGTTAGTGATTATTATTTGTTTGTTTTATTTTGTTTTGTTTTTCTTCAGGTACCCTTTTGGGAGCGTCTTAAGGTATCGCTCTGAGTTTCTCACTACTGGAATGTACAGGCTGTATTAAATGTGTCTGTGCAATTCTATGCATCAGGTGGTTTTCCTGAGTTTTAACTCATTTATTTCTTTCATGGCAAACAGTATCACCAAGTGTAAGATGTATGTGCACAATAAGATGGAACATGCATGAAAATACAAATCTTGTTAGGGACTTCCATGTTTTGGCTGCTCCCCAGTGCCTGAGCTCTCCTCTTATCTGCAGGTCTTTTTATTTAAATAATTAGTGTGTTTTGTTGATTCCACTGGATTTGAAAGCTTGAATGACTCAGAGAGTTTCAAAAGATACATTTACCTCCTTTCACTGCATCAGTCTCTTTCAGTCTTTTCATAGCACACAGACAGTGGAAAAATTTCCAGTGGATACTCCCTGGAAACTTGACAGACTTCACTTACCCGTAGACAACCAGGATAAATATGTTATTGATATATATGCAGATAACAGGCCGTGGGCAACTTTTGGCAAGTGACCATCTACTGACATGACAAATGTGCTGCATTTTTGCCAAGTGCCATAAACAACCACGTACATGCTGCTTTTTTTCTAATCCATAGACAGGGTAGTTCAGAGGTCTATTCTTATTATATATATATATATATATGTATATATGCTGCTTGAGTAAACATAGATTTATTTACTTAATGAGGTTACCTGCAGAAAGTCATGCAGCTCAGGACCAGAAAGCACCATAGGTGCATTCATTCAGCTGGCTCTGCAATACTCTTGTGTCAAATATCCCGTTCCACATGTACATAAACCTTTTGCTTTAGTTCTACTAGTTAATATCTAGTTAATATTCAGAGAGTGCTTTCTATTATTCTCCCAAGAAAACATTGCATTATTTCATTTTGCCTGAACAGCTTTTCCCCATTTAATAACATGGTCTTCTCTCTTTGTTTTTCACAGTGCATTACTGTGTTTTCCACTTGTTTTCCTGTTCTCTTGACCTGAGGTCACAAAGTTTGATAGCGCAAAGGGCAGTCCAAGTCTTTTTCCTCATAAATGAAATAGAACCAAAAACATTTAGCTTTGTATTGCTTTCAGAAACCAATGACTACTGAAGGATTTAGGATTCTTTCAGAGAGACAGAGAGATGTTTACAGAGAGTACTAAGGGTCAGGGTTAGAATTACATAAGGCAAAGGTAAATAAGGTAAGAAAGAAGTTGTGTACTCCTTCAGCCTTAACAATCTTTACTCCTTGGCACTAAGGATGTCATTAAATGATAACAAGAAGAAGATTCCTTCAATTTACAATGAAGAAAACTTTCAAAACTATTAGGGTCACCAATAAACTTCTGAATTCCCTAATGAGCTGGGATCCAGCCCATTTAAGAAAGGGTTCTACCAGATATAACATAGTGGATGCAGCAAAGCATCATGTGTAAGTCCCTCCTGAGTCCCTTCTCTGTTTCATAACACTGAAAGCCATGTAAACAAGTGTTGTGTTGAAAAAGCTGGAGAAATAAACACAACCTGATGTGAGAATATGGTTGGGGAAAATCAGCTCATGAAATCCAAACTTTACATTAGTTTTGGACTTCACTGATTTTTTTTTTTATTATTATTTTTTATTTTTTGGTGCAATTGTTACCTCAACTGTTGCTCTGGGAATTTTAATGTAATGTTTTTCTTCATAGCCTTTAGGGCAACAATTAATGAACACTTTGTGATAGTTACTATTTGTATAACATAAAATATATCAAGTTTATCTACTTTCCCATGGTGTCCAATGAGAGGGCAGTACAATCCTCGCTGATCTTTGATTCTAACATCAAGGAACTAAATCTTGATTCATAGGCACTGCTGGTGTAAATGCCCTGACTGCACTCTATGTCAACCCACAGTGCATCTATCTTACAGAAAAACTCCCTAAAAATTATATTTTCAGCTGCTCTCTGATGGACTAGCTCATTACTTTCTTTAGTGGAGCCTTAGACTCCTGTCTTCCTCGTCATCATCTGTGTTTTAGTACATCCATTAACAGACCTTTGGGGATGGATGTTGTGGAGACAGCACAAGACTGGTGAGAATCTTTCCTAGCATCAAAGCTAGCTAACAGCTCCAAAACAGAATGATCTCCTAGGAATGACACGAGCCCCTGCACATTGTCAGAACTACCATGAATTTTTACTTCAGGGACATACTTTTGTTACTTTCAATTTGTCTTCTGAAAGTACTTCCAAGCTTTTTCACTTCTAAATGTAAGTTCTTGCTTGTAAGTGCTTGTAAGAATCCCTGTCACTGAAGCGCACTGTTCTTGCCTACAGAAAATAAAGGTTGACTGGGTAAGCCCCAATATTGTCTGGGGGCTTTCCAGGATTCTCAATGAAATGACCATTGTTCAGACTGGATCAACATCTTCTATTTGTACAAACAAACAGCATGTAGGAAGTCACTGTATATGCTCTAAGTTCTCTCTTGTTCCTTGTTTTCAAATGAAAAAGATCTTTGCTGTTAGACATTCAGAAATACAGAATGCTTCTCAATTACTTTAATTCTTCTTGTAAATAGATGATAAAATGAAACATCCAAGCCTAATGAGTTATAAATAATGCAGAGTTTGAATTTCCCCCTCTGAACATGCTCGTTTTCTTCTTTTTTCTTTTTTTTTTCATTTTAGATCATTATTTATAAGCTGGATTTTCAAAATCCAGTTGCTAACCTTGGGTTTTCTTTGCAGAGCAGCACTGAAAATAATGGCAGGATGTTCGGACCAGAGGTTGTCACCAGTTCTTCCAGCTGATCCCTAACTCGACAATGGCACTAACACAGATACAGCAACAGCTACTGAAAGAGAGGTAGGGGGGAGGCGGAAGAGGGGTCACAGGAAATTCTCAAAAAGGAAATTGAAAATTGATTTAAACAAACAAACAAACCCTCTGCAAGCTCTTACATTATTGAAATCCAACTTTCACCATATAGCTATCAATTTTGCTAACACAAGGGTATCCTGGTCTATGTGATCATGGAATTTAGAAAAATAAGACTCTGTTTTGCAGGCAGTTTTCATTAATTTTACAAACCCTCTGTTTTACATAATTATCTTCTGCCTTCAGGTTTACCTTTGGTGTGAGAGCACCTTCCAAGAAGCTTAGGCCAGATTTTTCACTGGGAGTTTTTTTTCCAACAGAACAGATAAGTACCCAGTTGGGACATCACCTGTCACTTTCAGTCTGGCTTTCAGTCCTGCTTCTGGAATCAGGTTCATGCTGAAAGAGCGAAGAAGGGCATATGGTGCCCAGAGGAAACAAGCAGCTGCCAGAGAACAAGAGCAGGAAGCAGCAGCTTGGATGCAACATGAAGTAATCATTGTGTTATTATGTGGTGTGTCCAGACCACAATAAATATGCAGTCAGAGTAGGGAAAAATGGAGTGAGAAAGTCTTGAGATGATTATCAACAATTACCAATATCATTTCTGTGCTTCTTACATTTCCATTTGCTTCATTGGAAAGATACCTTGCTGCTGATGGCTCTTTTACAGCAAGTCATTTCATTCAGTTCTCTTTGCAGAAGCATCTGTGAAGATAACAGAGAAAATAAGGGCAAAGGAAAGACGGAAGCTAGAAAAAAAAAAATCTAGAAAACAAGAAAAAATGCTGTAAAATAGCATGAGGAGGAAAAAAAGAAAAAAGAAAAAAGAAAAAAAGAAAAAAAAAAAACATAGTTAACAGAGCAATGTGTTGGAAGACAGGCAGGGAGGTTTATTGTATTGTACCAGGTTCTGTTTAGGCACGCATTATTTCTCTCTCTACCTTGAAATATTCATCTCAGTTTTTTGTTGTTGTTGTTGTTGTTTTTTTGTTTTTTTGTTTTTTTTTTTCCAAAAATCAGACCAAGAAATCAGAAGAAAAAGATTTTATTCTCTAAAAGTGGATCTGTGCATTTTTCAGATAGGAGTCAGATAAGCATAAGGCAATGGGATAACTGGAAATTTCCTGAGGTCCTTTCCAGCTCCAGCTCCAACGATCCCATGATAAGGCAGAAAGTTATCACAGGCAGATACATAACTGACAAAAATAACTGATCGGGTTGAAAAAATGTGAGACAGAAGATCTTTTTTTTTCGGAGAATTCTTAAAAAAATACTATATCAAGGATTTATATTGTGACAGAATGATCTAAGTGATTTTTGGTTTATGTTTTAGGATTACTATCTTGCTTCACGTGAATCTGAGCACTTGTTTGTGTTGGATGCTTCCCTTTTAAAAATTCCCCTGTGGCTTCCTTTACAGATATAAATAAAGTTGGAAAAAATATGTGAAGTGTGGATGAAGGAGGATAAACAACAGATCCAGACTCCCTGGTACCATTCAATGGCAGCAGATGCCAAAAATAACAAATAAGTTTTACAAGCTTTATGCACTAATCACCTTTTTTCGAGAAATCTGTGAGGCAAGAAAAAATGAGTTGAATTCTGTGCCTCTCAATAACCACTTTCAAAAAATCCATATATTTCCAATGCAATGAGAGAAACCAGTGCTTTTTTTTCACATTTATGGTGACAGTCTAAACCTGAGCTAAAGGTGTTAGCTTACAGTAGTCGCGTAGACCCAGAGGTAACAGGTCTCATCCTGTGACCTAGACAAACGCGACCCAATTCCAACTAAGACCACATATTCCTAGACCACTTTTGAAATACACTGCCCAAAGTGCATTGTAAAGTGATTCATGAAAGAAATAATCCAGTTGTGATCAACTCCCCCAGTATTAGAAAGTCTTCTCATTATCTACTCAAAACACCTTTATGTGCAAACTGAGCCTTCACTTGTCGCATATGAGGGAAATGCAAAATGGCTCATGATCAGCTTCTCTACTTCTTAGTTATTAGGCTAACGTCTTGTCTCCCTTTGTTTTCTCTGCTTCTCCTCACAGATTATGTTATGTAACTTCTTTTCCTTCTTGTTGCTCTCCTCTAAAGTCCTTTCAGTTTGTCTACATCTTTCTTACTCTTAATCATTTATTTATTTATTTATTTTGAATCACTGAATCATAGAACGACTCAGGTTGGAAGGGACTTTAAAGATCATCTAGTTCCAACTCGTCTGCCATAGATCATCTTACTCCAACTCCAATGGGCAGGGACACCTCCCACCAGACTAGGCTGCCCAAAGCCCCATCCAGCCTGGCCTTGAACACCTCCAGGGATGGCGCGTCCACAGGTTCTCTGGGCAGCCTGTGCCAGGGCCTCACCACCCTCTGAGTGAAGAATTTCCTCCTAATGTCTAGTCTAAATCTCTTTTAGTTTAAGACCTTTCCCTGTTGTTCTATCATTATCTACCTAAGTAAAGAGTCCTTGTCCATCTTTCTATAAGACCTCTTTAAGTAATGAAAGGCTGCAATGAGGTCTCCCTGGAGCTTTCTCTTCTCCAGGCTGAACATCCCCAGCTCTCTCAGACTGCCTTCACATGAAAGGTGCTCCAGCCGACTGATCATCTTTGTGGCCCTCCTCAGGACCTGCTCTAACAGCCCCACATCCTTCTTGTGCTGAGGGCCCGAGACCAGGATGCAGCACCCCAAGTGGGGCCTCACAAGGGCAGAGCAGGTGAGGGACAATCCTCTCCCTCCATCTGCTGCCCACCCCTCTGTTGATGCAGCCCAGGATGCAGTTGGCCTTCTGGGCTGCAAGCACACCCTGCTGGCTCATGTTGAGCTTTCTGTCCATCAGAACCCCCAAGCCCTTCTCTACAGGGCTGCTCTCAATGCATTCTTCAATTTTTTGAAATTGTAATAGGCAATTCTCTAGTTTGTTAATTCTCAATTTTAGAAAATTAGAAATTTTATTTGAAATCCTCTTTTAACTCCTCTGACTTAACTACAAATTTGTAGACCATCTACAGATTTAGTAAGTGCAATTCTGTTTCACCAACTAAATCATGGATTGGAGTGAAGAATCACAATAAATACCCGTGATATCAGTTTGCAGGATCTCTTCATTCTGTATGGGAAGCATTAGCTATTCCTTCTTGATATGGCTTTTTGACTCCCAGTCATGGTAGATGGATGAAATAGCAAGGTGTAGCCACTTCCTGTCAGTTTCAGATAGCCTCTCAGGGAAGCTGATGTGTCTTTTATAATGCATATTATAATAATTACTCAAAACTATGAAGTGAAATTTGTTTGTTTGTTTGTTCCCATAACTCAGCAAAACATTTAAGGTTGCCAGCCAGTGGTGTGCAATGGCTTTGATCTAGTGTATTAGCATTTTTCATATTGCAAGCCATTTCTTATTTTTTTATTCTTTAGTGTTTTCTTTATCTTCTTGGATGGGCAATGCCTGGAACGTTTTTTATCTGGCTAACCAGTGCACAAAGTTTTATGATGCTTTTCTGGCAAACATTGCCATGGCTTTCGTGACTGAATGTGGTATCTGTTTTATAGAGAAGCATGAAGACAGGGCCAGTGACATTTTTTGCACAGTAAGTTCTGACACACAAAGTCTAGTTCTTTACCAGTACAGCCACCTAATAAGCCTAGAAAAGGGATGATCACTGGATAGTCTAGATATGAAGTTAGCCACCAGAGGGAGTTTATGTAGCTCCACATGTAACACAAAATACTCTGTAATCTCAGAAGACAAGAAATATTTCAGAACATAAATTTTAATACAAAGTCTGAGAATATATTTATGGAATATAAGGACCTGAGTGGCAACTCTAAATTATTCTGGGTATAATCTGTGTTTCCAAGTGTGGTATAAATACTTATGTTAGAAAAAGAAGCCTCTCAATTTACTGAATTCATAAAGCACCATGCTGCTTATGCCAGCTTTGACATAAGTGTGAAAATGAAATCTAATGCATTGTTTTTCTTTGAGGAAGAAAAAATACAAAATCCTTTGACTGAGACTGATGATTTTTTTTTCCAGAAGTAACATGCTCATCTAAAATAGGTTCCATGTCAACATGCAGACTTATCAGAGAGAAATACGTTCTTGGCAATAGCTTGGAACTGTTACAAGAGAACAAAAGGCTCACTCATCCAAAATAGCATTTGCTTCATTTTTTAATACTTCTGGATAAATAACAGTATGGGAATTTCCTAAGGCTGATGGTTTATGTTCATGATTTTTTAAGAGAAATGGCTTCTAAATAACATTTTCTCTCCAAACCAGAAAACCCACAATGCATTCCTGTCATACTGAAGTCATAATTACAAATCCACTAATGCTTTCAATTGGATTTCATTTGGATATTCTAGTGCTTGGATCTAACAAGCAGTACTATGTCAGCGTTTAAGTTTTTCATCCATCAGAACCTCAGAGAAGACTTTCATTTCCTCTAAGGCTTAGGTCAAAACGCATAAGCCTCTGGGAAAATAATAATAATAATAATTAAAGAAATATATTCCATGCAGTATTCAAAGGGGTTACACTAATTGTGATCTTGTTTCAGTATGCATAAATTGCTTAGATCACACCGAAAGATGAAGTTATACCATGTACTCATAACCCTGCCCCCACATTGTCTCAGGGAACACGGTAAAATGAATCAAATGACCATATCTTTACTTACCTGGCCATGTTCTCACTGCCAGCCTTCAAGGCACCTCCTGAGTGCTCCAGCTGTATCCACAAGTACAGGGGAGTGGGCAGAGAGTGTGCTAGCACAGGTTTTCAGTCCTCCCTGGACTAGGAGGATATGGAAGTCCATCTGTCACATGCAGTGGCTCAGCAACAGCAAACACTGGTCTCAGCAGGTCTCAGGGTCACAGAATGAGCAAATGGTAGCCACCAGATGCAGCTCCAGGTGCTCCAGGGGACAGCTGTGGTGGCCAGGATGTGAGCAGAGTGCCCAGGGAGTGCTCCTGGCCACCCACTCCTGCAGACACCACCAGCCTGTCCTCCGGGGCAGACCCTGCCCTGTGGCTGCATAGGCTGTGCCCCATCCCCTCCTGTTTCAAGGCTCCAGCACTGCCATCCAGGGAGGCACCAGGCTTCCTCTGTTCCAGACAGTGTGAACGAGGCAGCTGATAGCTCTGGTAGTGGCTTGTACCGTGCTGAGAGCCCCGGGTGGATTTTTTCCTTGACAGAGGCAGGCAGCTTCCCAGCAGGTGCCAATTGATAGCACAGCAGTGGTTGCTTTCAGGAAGTCCTGGGGCTGCAAGGTAAGAATTTGTAGTTGCCCATCTAGCTACGTGCCTGTGTGAATTAGGGGTTTATATGCACAAGTTTTATATATATTCTGCTGAGTACTGCAGCTAAATAATTGTTCAATCATTGGGTTAACAAAATAAATATTGTCTAAATGTCAATATTAATTCCGAACTATTTCTGAACCTAAACCATCATGTTTTCTTCACCACTTCTCACATGTTCTCTTCATTACTTATTTGTCATGCAGGATCTTTTTAGTATTTTTAGTCCTGCATTTCTGTCACCAGGAATGAGGGGGCTCTTTCCAGACCACGTGGGATGAAATCAGCCTTCTCCAGTTCAGACTGAACCCAACTCAGCTGGGTTCTGCAGGGGCTGGCAAAGTCGTCACTTCTGATTGCTCTTCTTGGCTGATCTGTTGGAGGACGAGTGAAAGAAAAGACTTAGCAATAGGAGACAGGGCAACAAAAAACAGAACACAATAATTTCCTCTGCTAGCACAGAGGGAACCAGGCTGGATGCTTGGGCAGAGCTCAGCAACCTGTTCTGCACACAGCAGGTCCTGCTACCTGCCCGTCCCTTCAGCTGCCTGCAGCTGCATCCTACTGCCCTGGCTGTTCATCTGGTCACTGCTGGCAGTGACATCTTCCACGGGTCTGAGCTCCTTGTGGAAATGAATGCTTCAGCGTAACACACATTTTGGAGACTCTGGACTGATTTATGAAGAGAAAGGTGGGCATGTTTGTTGGAGGAAATTATTCAAAACAATTAAAAGAGCACAAATATCTTGAAATAATTCCACAGAATTGTTATGTTTGTTATTCTGGATAACTCTGCTTGTCAGCTACTAATGGCCTATTTTCTTATTTTCCGGCGGGAAGTGGGAGGTTACTCTTCCTTCTTCTATTTTAATCGGTAGAACTGCAAACAAGAAGGAGGAACTGAGATGTCACTCCATTATCACTATATTAATGTGTCAGTATGGTAGCAGACACAGAAAGAGAACTTAGTGATCTCCAGGAAAAATAAAGTTTTTGTTATGCACTAAGAAATTTTACAGAATATACCATTTTACAGAATTATGCCACTTTGACATGCTCATACAGAATTTTATTAATATCATTTTAACTTCTTATTAAATTTGTCCCAAACATTTTACTAGTTAGCCTGATGGCAGAATCATACTGTAAAATCTATAACATTGAAATGAGGTGTTTGAAGCCATGTTTTTTGGCATACATAACAGCAGGTTAATCAAAGGAAATAAATTACACTCTAAAACACAACATATAGCTAGATAAACAGAGGGCCAGAAAACTGCATGCACTGTTCTGTAGATAAATTTCTAGCGTATGGAGGTCAAGTACTTTGAAATGCTTCCTAAGACGTCAAGTGATTCTCAACAGTTTGTCTCCGAAGCCCCCATTTCTTTATCAGTGGATTCCTCACTATCTTAGGACTGCACGTTCCTGTACGGACTTCTCTGAGCTATAGAAGGTGTTTTCTTAACAAGAAATTTGCAAATGTGATTATTTATTTATTTAGGCAGTATATTAGTTACTTTTTCAATGCTCTTGAGAGATGCATCCTTTTTATCTCTATCTATGTTTAGCACTTGTTATCTTATGGAACATAGACTTAAAGAAAAAAGCTTTTCCAAGCCCAAACTTACTCCTCCGTAGGCTAAATTTAGCTGGAGCACACTGAAATAAAATTTGTCAAAGAAGGACAATGTTGTAAAATAGATTTTGGCATAACATGTCTGAAAATAACTTAAAGAAAATCAAATATATATGTATTAATGCTCTTGTGGTTACAGCTCCAGGTTTCCTCTTTTGCATGTTGTTCACTGGACATTTACAAGCTTCCCTGTTACTTTGGGGGAAAGTCGTAATCAACATTAAATTGATAAACTAATTGTTATAACAGCCAGAGACAGTGCTATTTGGTGGAAATCAATTATGTTAGAAGTTTTTCATTTTTCCTACTTATCTTTTGCCTGGTCTGGCTATAATGTAGACAGATGCCCCGAGTCAGTTTACAGCAAAATTGTAAATGATGCAAATTACAGCTGCATTTGGGCTGTGGAACTTTGAAATAAAGCAAATACTGGTACATGCATACTCAGTGTGCAATTTTCAATGAAAAATTACTTTCACTTGCTCTTATCTTATATGTTCACAAAGTGGGGGGAAAAAATCAGTGGATTGGAGATTGTGTTCTGAAAAAAATGACTAGACATTTGTAATAACCATTTTCTGTTTCTAGGTCTCTTAATCCATGTAAAAGCAAACATTTTCAAGGACATCTTAAAGTTTCTGCTTTTTTTTGTTTTTTGTTTGTTTGTTTGTTGTTGTTGTTGTTGTTTTTTCCTCTTATTCTAGGGACCCGGATTGTTTTGATTATTTCTTTGTTGTTGTTGTTGTTATTTGTGTGGGGTTTTGTTTCTTTTGTTTAGTGTGTGTGAGTTTGTGCTTATTATTTTGTTTTTGTTTGTTTGTTTTTAAGCAGCAGTACTATATGCACCAGCATGTCTGGAGTTGATTGAATTTGTTTTTTCTCAGGCTAATTTTGGACTGAGTATTATTAATAGTATTTTGAGTCAGGTTAATTCTACAGTCAGTTTATAACTTTTATGATGACAAATACCACAGTAAGCCAACAAGGCACACTTAAGACTAAGGCTCAATAACCTAGAGGGTTTATAATTGAGGATATATGCATATACTTTGCTGAATGAGATTTTCTCACCTAACTGCAGTTGTCCTGAAGTTAAGCATCTATCTAAGCATTTCTATAATCATCCTCTAGGCAATGGAAATAGGCACTCATCGCATAATTCGTCCCTGCACAGCAGTTTCAGACAGGTAGGATTGCAGAAGAATCATCTTTCCCTTTGACTCCCACTTTCTATAACCTACAACTTGAGCTGAACAGCTTCAAGCAGATTCTTGCATTTTAGCCAGCTAAAATTAAGATGGCCAAACTGTACCCTACATATATAGGAAAACTCTGGTGAACAACTGAAATGCAGGTTTTTGGAACAATGAGTTGGATATGTGCATTCTTAAAATTCCAGCAGTAATGTCAGAGGGCAGACTTCTCTTTTCTTAGTTTCTACTTTTAAATCAAAGTGAAATATCTCAGGTCACCCACACACTGCAAACCGAAAGGGGCAAACTATTTTAACGTAGTGAATATCTATATAAGAGCAGATGCAACACCTCTTTCTGAGGAACTGCTGGGACCTGTAAACCTAGTCCCCCACAAAGCTCTTTGAAGGCCATCTTAGCAAGTGCTCTAGCAATGGCTTCAAAGGCTTTTCACTCCCGAGAACACACAACAAAATACTTTGTCTCTAGCAACGTTCCTTATCCAGTCCAAAGAACTGAATTTGTTTTTATGCATATTTTGTAAACAGATGAATTAGCTGGCAGCTTAGCTTAATGCTTTAACACTGTAGACCTTCTTTCAGAGAAATCTCCTAGCAAGTAAAACCTGTTTTTGTTTCTATGGTAACAACTGAAAACTCTCTGCCACCTGAGGATACAGCAAGGCCACCAGCGCTGTGATCCCACAGCATGGGAGCTGGCTGCTCTGTGTGTGCACTGCAGCCTGTGTTTTGTGCCAAGCAAGAGGACAACAAGCTTCCTTTGCAAAGGCTCCAGACTTGGCAGAACTCTACAGTGCTGCCAAGGTTTATGTTTATGGTGCTCAGCTGGGAGGTGACCTGTTTTTGTTGTATGTCACTCCTTTTCTTCCATGCTGCCACTTTGTCTACCTTTAGGATTCTGTCATGAATGCCCATAAGGTTCTCATATGCAAAAAGCTTCCTCTTCATTCAAATTATGCAGTGTTTCCTCCTCAAATCTTCCAGAGATTAGCCACAGAAATACAGTTCTTCGAAAGAGTAAAACAGTACAAAACCTCCTCACTTACCAAGTGATAACACAAAACTATTCTGAGCTCTCATCTACAAAACTATTCTGAGCTCTCATCTAAGTCCTACACTAGATGGGGATAGTACCTCTGGCTGAAAAACATACGCTGAGATGCAGCTCTGATTGAATTTATTTTTTAATAAACTGTGTGCTTTCAGCAGGTTATTTCTTCCCCCTCCCCCCCCCCCCAAAAAAAAAAAAAAAAAAAAAAAAAAAAGACCTAACACTTGCAAATGGATTGAAATGGATTGTTTGTTTTTTATTTTTCCTGAAACTGTTTTCACTATGGTTCTGACCCTAATATTCTCACTTGATTAATTTTTTCCCTTGAGAAATTAGATAAAAATAAATGGTAAAGTTAAATTCTCTCCTTGTGAAAAAGTGACAGTAAGAGTTAGGAGGCCCTTCTGAGCAGCTTCTGATGCAGCAGTAGAAACTAGCTGTAGAAAAAGAGAATTGCCTCTAACCTTACCTTCCAGTTGAGGAAAGGAAAATGGTAAGGGACTGCACAGTTGAAGAAACTTGGAATCCATTAAGGAAAAATCACATAATAGCTACAAGAAACCTATGCTCTGGGCAGGGGGATTTCCATATGTTACCTTCTGATGTTCCACAGAGGGAAGGTGACACCAACAAGGACTGCACACTGCCTCTTCTCCACCATCACTCTGTATTGGAGCTCCAGACTCCATCCCCTTTTACTGTTTTTTTTTCTCTAGGAACTCTTGTATTGTGTAGTTTTGGCTGAAAGATGATTCAATACATCAATATAAACAGGTAGCTCTGAAAAAAAAGAAGTCAAAGAATATTCTCTGAAATGAATTGCTCTGAATATCACTTAGCAGCTAAAATTGCGTGCAAATCTTTAATCAGACTTACTACTTCTACTGCTCCTACCTCTTTAACCAAAAACCCAAAACAAAATTGAGAATATTAAAACAAAAGGGATGCTCATATTATTGATTTGCCCTCAAAAATCTTGTAACAATTCACCCCTTGTAAAGTGTGTTAAAATTTTTTAATAAATTACTACAAAAGTTTAAACCTCATCTGGGACCAACTGCAGACCTAACAAGATTTTTTCACTTTCTCTGAAAGTAGGAAAGCAGGTTGAGACAGCTCTGTAGTTATAGGAGTGCATGAAGCAGTCTTAGTTGTGGACAATGGACATCAGTTATATGGTCCCAAAATTTTACTGAGCTGTGGATGAGCAAATAACTACTCAGTACTTAGGCTGCACTTACGTGAACTCAGCTCTCTTTAACATAATAACGACTATACTTGTCTCTTCTACAGGGACCATAAGCAGATGCTTGCAGAAGGGTGAGCTTCGGGCAAGCAGATATGATGCTTCTTCCAAATACTGACCTACCTCCAACAATTCTGGAGCTTTTGAGATGCATATCTGCTACTTTGGCAAGAAGTGCCTCAGGTTTCCTACTTGCTGACAGCATCCTTGTATTTGTTTTCAGTGTGACTCCTTACCAACTTTGGGAGGCAGTGACAAATGAAGCCCAAAGTAAATCAAGATATCTCAGAGGCTGCTTTGTATTTCTCATCAAATTACAAGGGTCAGGTTAGGATTGAAGGCTGTTAGTGCCAAAATAAAAACAAATCTTTGCTAGAAGGCATTCTGTTTCTTGTAAAGCATAAGCAGTGGAGGACAATCATGACAGCAGATAAATGATGAACGTGTATCACAGTAACCAGAGTTTCTCACTTGGTTCTCAGTTGCCATAAGCATTTTTGAAGATTAAAAGAAAAGAAAAAAAAAAAAAGAGAAAAAAAAAAAAAAAAAAAAGCTATTCTTCTACATCATTTTACCATTAGGGCAAAGAGAAAATGGCCTGCTAACACTTCTAGAACTTATTTAATCTACTGCAACATTAGATGAACTAGAGAGCAGAAATTCCCATTACATTACTTGATCAAGGGTGGTATTTGTCACTACCCCAGCAGCAACTTAAATATCTAACTTGTTATTACTGAACCTGTTTTTATCACATAAGTAAAAATTATTTGTTTCTGGTAAATGAAGAACACTGACCACATGTTAGCAAAGAATAAAACAAAGATGCCAGAATATGTATGTATGTATGTATATATGTATGTATGTATTTATTTATTGTAGAACATGCAGTTAAATACTCAGATGGAAAGATGGCATATGTTTCACAGAACACTCATCATGAGCTGAAGTCTAATGTTCATTTGGCTGACTGGATGAGTGGGTACGTTTCAAATACAAAGATTTTGTAAATATTTGTGTTTTGTAATTTTTCTTGGGAAGGATGATTCACTGCAGTGCTTTACTGCTGCATGCAAGCGTAGGCACTATGCAATAGAACATTATTCCTAGTTTAATATTTTCTAAATGGAAAAAAAAAAATCAAATCTCTAAAATTCATCTACTCTATTTCTAAGCACTCTGGTGGTTATTATTCCCTTATTGCACTTAGCCATTTTCTTACAATATTACTTAGTGAGGAAATAGTCTTTAAGTATTTCTTGAGCATTCATCCTTTATGACATTTTCACAAGGAAGCTAATGGAACAGTATGTGCAACTTAATATAGAGTAGGCATGGAACTGGTGAGAAAACAAACTCAGAGAGTGTTTTTCCATGACTACCATTGTTACAGAAGGATGCATTAAATGAAAAATGACAGTGGTATATCACAGGCCCGCTATATCTTCAATGCTGGAATGGGGACAATTCATATTATATTTGCAAGCGATAACAAACAGCTGAAGCACAGTAAAATAATCCAAAATGGTCAAAACAGACTGGAGTTGATGCCAGTAAAAAGAAAAGCAAAATTCAGCAAGGAAAGTGAGATTTTACCCCAAAGTCTGAGCAAACCACTTCAAGGATACAAAACGAGGCCGAGTGTCTCTAAGTAAGATCACAGCGGAAGGCAGCCCAGCAGCGCCACATGATTACCAAGCCATACCTCACAGCAGGGTTCATCACTAGCAGGAGAGCCATGGGCTTTTAGCTTAGGCATGAGATGCCTGAAATATTTTTCTGGTGCTAGATAGCAAAGCACTAATCTGGCTTGCCTGATGAGGCTTTTGGGTCTTCACCATTGGAGATGTTTAAGAAAAGGTTTGACAAACATTTTACTGGCTAAATTGATTGCCCAGATGATTTCCTGGGGCTCCCTGAAGACTGAAACTACAGGCACTGCCTTCAGGCTTGTGTAACTGTCACTGTCTCCTCCAAAACTACTTTTTCTTAGTCTTCAATCTCTTGTAGTTTAATTGATACTTCAATCATTAAAAAGACATGGGGCTGCAGTGGCTGCTCTGTTGGTACAGTGCTGAGGCAAAGTCGATGAAGTGTCTCACACGTAAGAAGGTATGTGAAATCTGTCACGTTTGACTGTAAAACCTTGATTCAAGTTGCTTAGAAATTTGTCAACTTCTTTTTTATTACCTAATTTAGCTGTTATGGGACAGATGAATAGACGTATATCCAGGCAAAACAATAATATTATTATTTTACCCATGCCCAAATAACTTAGAGCTATTTCAGTCCTTCAGCACCACTGCAGCCTGAGTGAGGGAAAGGAAAATAAAGCTCTGGCACTGCTGTATTGTTCATTTTTAAAGCTACATAAGATCAACAAGATTATAATCTTCAGTGAAACATATTTCTGAACGATAAAAATTAGCTTCTTTTATTGTACAGCCACTCCCAATAGTGTTTATCCAGGAGGCATTTCTGATTTCTTTATCTCCCCTGAGTGGCTGGGCTGCAAAGGCTTGCAGATTCCGCAGTTGCTGTAGGCAGAGTCATGAGAGGTGCAGTGCAGTGTCCGTGCTGCAGATGTTAGGGCCTTGGAAGAACCACTGGCCAATAGGTCAAAAGCAGAAATCCCCTGTTTTGGAGGGTTCTCATCTTCCCTCAAAGTTAATCTAGAAAATATGGGAGCTGACAAGGGCTGGAAACAGGAAAGGAAGGAACAGAAGAGAGGAGCAGAGGAATAAAAGTCCATTCACAGGGGTGTGGATATGGCTAGTACTGTGATGTCGAGGCTGGCTGCCTTGTTAAAGAAACCATTGAAATGTTAGGTATTCTAGAAAAACATAAAACTTAGCTACCTCAAGTTGTGGATCTGGATTAGCAAGCACTTTTTTTTTGTTATTTTTCATCCTCTGCACACTGCCTGTAAAATGGGCAACGTACTCCCATAGGAATACTCTGAAGAAAACATTCGTCAGTGCCTGTGAAACTCAGATTGTGTAGCAAGGAGCCTCGGAGAAAAGCCTGCAAGGAGATGAATTGTTTTGTCTGCAGAGCAGGGTAGGAACTGCATATAATAAATGAAGTATGTAGCTAACCGTGGTATCACAAAGAAAAACGTCAGTAGCTGTGCAGTCAATGGTCCCTGGGAAGAAGGCTTCTATGGAAATATTTGCATGCCGCCATGTAATTAAAGTGGTCACGATGCATCTACACAAAGGCCTGAATCAAGTTCCACAGGTAAACTTTGTCTCATCATTTCCACTGATCAGTTTCTTGACTTCAAAGCCTTAACACCCCTCTCATGTAGTGGTGTAGGGTTGGATTTACTGTCGGCAAAGAAATTGGTGACTGCAGATCCCCTTATCATACACAGGTACCTTTCTCTTTTTTCCTTTGGATTCTCACTTTGCAGCGTGCAGTAGAGTTGAGCTATTAATGGTACACATATGAGCACCTGTGTGGATGGGGATGAGGCTTGCCTTTAAATTTAGCTTTTCTTTGCAGTGGCACATCGCTATTTCATATATGACTGGCTTTTTGAAATCATTATAAGTTTTCTTGAAGCATTAGAGTTTTCCCATTTTATTTCCTCAGATGTTTTTCTCTGTTTTAGATTTTTTTTTCACCCAGATTTATTAACCCACAGTTTTCCAAACTGAATTTTCAGTTACTTTAAAATATAGAAACCTTTGTATGACTCCTTTGTATTACGGTACCTTTGTATTACTCCTTGGGTCCTTCTCTCATAAAAACATCCATAATGGATTTCCATGCCCACAAATCTCAGGAGTACTGGGAGAGCAAGTAAACAATAAATGATAATGTTACTTTGAAATAAGAGGATTTAAACTCCTCACATACCCTTGTTAATGAGTGAAAAATAACACCAAAACTGACATCTTGTCTGCTCTTTATTTTATTCTGCTTCTGTAGCATACTCAATTGGTGTGATAGATGACTACTTCAAGGTGTTTAGGAGAGCTGATTTATAGTCTAGCCACATGAGCGTTAAAGGCATGGGTGTGAATCTTGATGAAGTCAGAAAACTAGTCAGTCTGGTGGAAAACCATTAAACACCTAAGCACGATGCTAGATTAGTGCATTTGCCAGAAATGTAAAAAACGTAGTACATATCACGTGATCTTCCAAATCAGAGAAAACAAAGTTATGGTGAGAAATGTTAATGGTGTAACGTCAGAGGATATGGAATTACTGGGGAGGTGACTGAATCATAACTTCTCCTTAAAACATGCGTGTGCCAGTTATTTGAGAATTTTCCAGAAACAGAATAGCAGAACAGGAATGCCACAAGACATCGGAAAGGCAGTGAGGCTGTGCTATCCAATGATGATCTTATTCACAAAAAAAAAAAAAAAAGAAAGAAAAAAAAGAAAAAAAAGTAGATGCCAAAGAGCTAGATTTCTGGACAGAAAATACTTGCACACTTTGAATAGGTTTTTCCATTTTCCCTCCTTGAATTTTTAAGTCTTAAAAAGATGTCCGAATGTTATTTAGGTATAATGAAGTGTGCAACGGGCTGTTTCGGGCTGCTCAGTACAAGAAGGACATCGAGGCCCTGGAGCGTGTCCAGAGCAGGACTACAAAGCTGGTGAAGGGCCTGGAGCACAAGTCCTGTGAGGAGCGGCTGAGGGAGCTGGGTGTGTTTGGTCTGGAGAAGAGGAGGCTCAGGGGAGACCTCATTGCTCTCTGCAACTGCCTGAAAGGAAGGTGTGGGGAGCTGGGGGTCAGCCTCTTCTCGCAGGTTACTAGTGGTAGGACTAGAGGGAATGGCCTCAAGTTGTGCCAGGGGAGGGTCAGGTTGGAAATGAGGAGACGTTTCCTCTCAGGAAGAGCAGTCAGGCACTGGGACGGGCTGCCCAGGGAGGTGGTGGAGTCACCGTCCCTGGGGGTGCTCAAGGAGAGGCTGGACGTGGTGCTTGGGGACATGGTTTAGTGGGTGACACTGGTGGCAGGGGGGTGGTTGGACCAGGTGATCTTGGAGGTCGCTTCCAACCCGAATGACTCTGTGGTTCTGCGACATTAGGAACAGAGTAGAAGCGTGCACAGACGGTGTTTAACTGAGCGTTGGCTGTGCAGGAGCGGGGCATTGCTGCCCTCAATGGGGTTTGGGGAGGAGAGGGGTCTCGGCGCGCGGCCCCGCGCTGCCTCAGGCGCAGCTGCGCGCTCCCGCCGCGCGGTCACGTGCCCGCCGCCCGGGGGCGGGGCTGGGGCTGGGGCTGGGGCTGGGGCGGGGCGGCGCAAGATGGCGGCGGAGCGGGAGCCCCCGCCGCTGGGGGAGCCGCGTCCCGCCGAGCTGGAGGAGCTGGAGGACGGCGAGGAGCTCTTCGCCAGCACCGTGTCCACCATGGAGGTGAGGGGGCGGCTCCCCGGGCACGGACAGGCCTGCCCGGGCCGCGGCCGGGCCAAAAGCGGGGCCGGGAGCCGCGGCCCTGCAGCGGCCGAGGGGGTGTGGGGGTGGGGGGCGGTTAACGGCCGGGCGCAGGCCGCCTCCTGTCAGCCCTGCCCCGGGCACCCCCCCGCAGGGGGACAGTCGCCCCCCTGCCTCCTGCCGTGAAGTTTCCTGCCCCTGACCTTTGCGGCGATAGGATCGCTCCTGGTTTTTTTTTTTTGTTTGTTTTGTTGTTTTGTTTTTTTTTTTTTTCCTCCTTTGTGTTGTGCCGGCTGTCCTTCGCGAGAAGGCACAGCGCACAAAGAGGCTGTTAAACGTGTTTTGTAAAGCAGAAAAGCAACCGCTTGTCTTCTCTCTCTTACCTCTTTTTCTTTTTGTAGATGCGTAAAATGTGCAGTGCTAGGAAAAAAAAAAAAAAAAAAAAAAAAAAAAAAGATGTGTGGAAGCGTGCTGTGAAGGATAGCGAATGGTGTGGACCTGCAGTTGACAAGGATTGCACTGATAGACGTCCGTACATCTGCGTATCACTGGGGTCTTGGTCTGTGCACCGAGACTGCAGAAAAGCATAAACATTGTCTTCTATCTCCTGTGGCTTTAATTCTAGACCATGGTAGACTTAATGCCTAAAACCCAGTTAAAAGTCCTCTTAATGATTAAACATAGTTACTGAGAGCTCCTCTGACTTGGAAAGCTGGCAGCGAAACACACTTTGCATTGAGTGGCTTGGTTGACAGTCCCCTTGTGCTGCTTCATTTTTGTATGCAGTTTATTTGGAAGAAAATAGCTAAGGGGAAGTCTCTTTGCTTAAAGAGAAGCTTTGAAAAGCTTTGTCAGTAAAGTTTTTTTTGTCATCTAATCAGCTACAGCATTTAGGGAAGAGCCTCGCTCTTGTGACTTCCTAGCAAATTTGGAAGGAAAACTTGAATCATGACAACTGAGTTTGAACTAACTGCTCAGCACCATGAAGCTAGATCATATAATTCAAGTGTATAGGGCACCTTTGCCCAAAGAAGGGCAGTCATCCAAGGTGTGGGCTTAATTAACCTGACTTGAGGGTTGTTTTAATCCTATAAATATTCATGTCTCTAAATGGCTGTGGAGGTTCTTTAAAGTAACAGCAGCTCTTTGCAGTTGATCACATACTTGCTTGTGGATTACCTGAGGGGAAAGTGAAGCAGGGGATGGTGAGGTCCAAAGCTGGTTTTGATGAAGGTGGTGGTATTTTGAAAGGGTTCCTAACTGGTTTGTCTTCAAGCTGCACATATGATTCTGTATGATTAATTCCTCTTCTTACCCATCCTGAGCATTTTTTCTTGCTTTCACTCTTATTGCAGCTCACAAAAGGCATCTTGCTTCTTTCTTACTTGGATGTGCAGTGGAAAAGGTGTGAAACTGCTAATAGGTCTTCCAAATAGCTTTTGTGTTAACAAAATGTTTCCTTAGAAGACACCCACTTATTCGTCTGAGTTTGTTCTGACAAGATACAACTTTCACATGTACTATGAAGAGTATACATGGAATATTTAAATGCAGTTTATGAGGAAGGCTTACTTGTGTAATTAAATGGAGACTTGTATATTTCAAGGTGGTTTCTCTGGATGTGAAGGAAAAGGAGCTGGAGCTTTAACAGTGCAAGTGTACATACTGAAAGTTAGTGTTTTGCATTGAACCCTCTCAATTCCAGAATGAAAAACATTAAAATGTCACACTGAGCTGTAACATCTGGAATTTCTGGGGTGTAGCAGGAAGGTGTTCTAGGACTTGAAAAGTTGCTGTGCTGGAGTTAAATGAGGGCGCTTCCCTTTTTGTGAAAATAGAGCTTGAAAGCTCTGGGCAGCTGTCTGAGCAGCAGCTTGTCAGAGCTGGTAGGGAGCTTGTTTCCTTGTCAGATATCTGCAGTGCCTTTGAGTAGTAGAATGATTCTTGGGTTTTTATTATGCCAACTGTATTGTAATGTCTCATGGACTACCTCCCATTGAATTCATCATCACAGAGTGGTCTCCCATTAGCTGCCACAGTTGCTTTCATCAGTGGAAACAGTCAGACTGTATCAGACAAATGGTCTGTCTAAGCCAAGACTGCATTTCCAACAGTAGTCAGTGGTAGATGCTGTGCAAAGAATATTGCTGACGATTGTGTGTATGTGCTGGCACTCACCTGCAGTGCTCTTCCAACTACGAGGATTTTGTTCAAGGGCTTCCTGAGCCCTCTGTAGTTTTGTAATGTTCACAGTCTTCATGGACTTACCTAGTTGCTAAATTTTCAGATGCTTTTTTTTTTTTAAAAAAAAAAAAAAAAAAAAGTTATCTAGATATGTGTGAGAAGTCCTGGAAGTTAACTCTGCGTTACAAGGATAATCACCTCCTGTTACAAGTTTTTATAAATAAATTGCTAATTTTCCGACTGTGTCCTCTGCTGCTATTAGGAAAGACAGCAAATGACCACGTGAAAGTCACGTTTGGCAACATACGTGAAAAAGCATACCTTAGATTTTCTGAAAAATAGTACATTTAGTATTTTTTCATCATTACCTTGTTCTCCTCTTCCTCCTTGCCCCAGTCTGTTCTATTCCACTACTGCTTGAAAATTTTCTTTGCCATCTACTTCCTTGTTTTTGTTGCCACTGTTGTGCCACTTCTTACTCCATTTCCTTCTAAACACTTCTCACTCATTTCTGTATCACCCACCTCCATCTTCTGTAAAACAGGTACTGTGTGAACATGTGGCTGAGCTGCTACCTACTCATTACAATTGGTATTAATATTCCTGTTGTGGTTTTTTTTTTTTTTTTTTTTGTAATGGAAGAATACATGGAGGCACTTGAAAACAATGAGTAAGCAGATGTTGTAATCTATCAAGGACTGTTATTTAGGGCAGGGTGTGTATGCAATCTCATTGCCAGTTTAACAGTTTATGTCAAAGACCTGCAATATGTGCTTGGTTTTCTGTGCAGAAGGCAAAATATTAAGTAGGAATCCAGATGTCTTTCTAGATATATATTGAATTTAACACTGGCAATTACAGTGGAAGCAGTAATAATCTCAGTAGAATATCTGAGAATAAAATATTAAGTCCTTGAACACTATACTATAACTTTGCAGAAGACTAATTCTGTGCTCAAATTTAATTGGGGTAATTCAGCTGGAAATACGTCTCTTGTTCCTTGGTGTTAAATCCAGGCTGTAATGGATGCACAGGGTAGTTCATTGTAGGGTAATTGTGTGCTCTAATTTTAGGGCATTATGCTCCTACTTGAGTCTTTATTCTCTCTGCCCATGCAGTACTTTGTGAGCTTCTGAAACAGATTCAGTGAAAACCAGCCAGATGGCCTGGAGCAACTGGAGTACTATGGTGGTCTGCCTGTCAGCCTACTGAGACCCCACCAAAGGAGGCTTGGCAGAGCTCAAACAGGTAGCTGAACTGGTCTGGGGGAGACCCTGTTGTTAAGGGATGATGTCCAAACATCCAGGGCTGTAACATCAGCCAACAGAAAACACAAGAACTTGTTTTTGTGCCTTCGTAAGTCAAGGCTATAAAAATACTCATTTATTGCTACCGCAGTGTAATGCACAATTGAAGGGAAGAAAATTGAGGTTGTGATTACCAGTTTGGGTTGGAATGGGCCCATAGTCCTCTCATCAGAATTCTGTTTCTAGACAACAAGCAGAGCAGGATCCTGAATGTCCTGGCCATTGAGTGTCTTGGTTGTTGGGTGCTTCCCTTCAGTTTCGGCACAGAAGCTTTACAGGCAAAATGTAAACCTGTCCATGTTTCAGGAAATGGACAGGTTTGTGAGTCACTGGCATCAAGAAAGTGTAACACTTCTAAACAGTTATGCTGCCTGTGTGTGTGTGTTGTCTAGGCAATGAGTTTGTGCAAGTCTCTGTCTTCTGTTTCTTTTCTAATACTCAGATTTTCTCTTTGTTATGTATTTAATAGCTTCTCTGACTGCCATTTTTATAGACATTTTAGCTGTACTCCATAGGCGTAAAAGAAAGAACTTACCTACTTACCTGCTTTTAGCTTGTACCTGTAGGAGAGTGTAACTGGAATAGCTTCATGTTACTAATACTTGTATGGGTGCATGAGTACATCTTTTTTTTTTTTTTTTTTTTTTTGAGAGAGAGAGGCTGAATAGCACTCTGTTATCCATTTCTTGTGTAAAATAATCAGATGATTAGGAATTATTGACTGTAATTTCTGACACATTCAGGGCAGTGGCTTTCTGTGCCTTCATAAAGTTCACTGAGAACAGCTGTCTGTTTTGAAGATGACTTTTGAAGACAGTGTCCTAACCTGTTACAAAACTCTTAAAAACAGGTTGGTTCTGTGTCCAAAACTACTGTAGCTGTTCAGACCATTAATCATCTTTTAGAAGCTTGTATGTACATATACATTGTTATTTAAACTTTTCGTTTTTAGTTTTCTTCTTCATATAAAGACAGTTCCAACTGTTTGTCACCTCCATCCTTAACTTACCTCCTCTGAGAATGACAGCTGTTTAAAAATTCCAGAGAGCCATTTAAAGATTTATAGGTCCGGTAATTCTGTATTCAGCAAAAGGCAATTTTAAATGACAGAAATCTTCCTTTAGAAGTGAATCATCCTCAAAGCTAAATGTTAATACCTATTATTCTTAAAAAGCAAGACGTGAAGTACACAACAAATACAAATTTTATTTCGTATTCATATAGCAAATAATGCATAGGAAGAGCATGTGCTTCACTGGAAGTCTTCCTCTGAGAGTTGCTTCTAGACCTCACTCCTTTTTAACAATTTATAACAGCTGCATGAATAAGCTTTGTTTGTTGAGCCTTTCTGAGGTGCCTCTGGGGTTTGTTCAAGGCCTCTCCTTTTGCAAGTATTCTCCACTTGTGCTTCATGGAAATGGGGTAAACAAATTACGGAGGAAGCACACTGTAACTGATCTGTGACTATGCCTGTGAAGCCTAGTACGTAGTGCCACTTGAACAGTGCCATGGACAGCATCTTTCCCAGCTCAGTAATGAAAACAGATCCATAATCCTACCAGGGCTCGGTGGCATCTTTCCGTGTGTTTGTCTACTGCTACGAAGACTTTCCAGTTTTCGAGGTAGGAATGGTTTGCTATTGGCTTAGGTTAATTCCTCTGTTTAAATTGTTGATTTAGGCACATAAATGTGTTCTTATTACGCAGTGTGTGGATCAGGTCTAAGAGTTCAGGGTGATTTTTCTATCTGGTAGGTTTTTTTTTGTAATTAGAAGCCAGATGTAGTCAAAAGTAATCATCAGTGAGCAAAACAGCTGCCTCAGATAAAACTGAGCAGATAGGCTGGGAGAATATCTTGAAGATGTATTTTTTCACATTGTTTTTTTTTCACCATTCAGTAATCAGGTGCACAATTAAGGGATAAAGCTGGAAGCCATCTGCTGTGTACAGTAAGTGTCAGGAAGGCTTTTATTCCCTGTGCTTGGCCATGTTACGGCTATTTCTCCTGGAGGTGAACTGACAAGCATGAACTGTGTGTCATTCTGCATCCCTGTTGGTGTGGGGTACCCACTACGTGCTAAACCATAAATAGACGAGTGGGGTTTTACTCAGAGTCGAGCAGTGGAGAACCTTACTTGGAATGAGTAATCTGTGATGTTTCTGTGCAGAATCACTTATGCTGATAAAACTATAAATTGCTGGAGCCTCACAGGGAAATAAAGGCTTTGCTGTTCTAGCTGAGGTACACAACCTTGAACTTGCAGCTCTGTGCAGCCCTACACAGAGAGAGAGGCTGTTTCTTCGGGAATGTGCTACTTGCGAGTTCTCAATTCGCTTCAGTGTTGACCTTTCCATGTGATGCATGCTATCTATGCTATCGTTAGTAGAATAATGGAGCATGTCAAGTGGTGATTTTTCTTTAACTTGCTAGCTCATTTCCTCTAAATTAGTTATGTGTCTTGTGATACAATTTAGGATGGTGCTTCAGAGAATGAACAAATACAACTTTGTTACCTCTCAGCACTGTGTTTGCTGTGGGATCATTTGGGCATTGGTGTAGTATGAGATGGGAAGTGTACCTGTGGCTAGTGGACTATTTGCTTCTAAGTTTATAAACTCTACTACCTTCGTATAGTTCCCCAGTGTTTCTGCTTTGACTTTCTTAGTAAGCTCTAGGGCAAAAGCATAGCAAGCAGTTTGAGAGGCTGCTGCTTTTGTTGCTCATGACTTTATTTTTTTATTGTTTTCCCCACATTACATGTGGAATTCCCAGAGAGTTGGCAGCTGGTGGGAGAGGGAAGGGAATATAATCTCCTTCTGTAATTTGAATGGAACATGGGGTTTCTGTTTAAAGGAACACAGACTTTCTGGCATACTTGTATTTTCTTTCACCTAGAAAAAAATTTTTTTTAGAAGAAAAAATTTTGAGGTCAAGAGAGTCTTGATTTGGTTTGTCCCGTAGAAAACAATTTTGTACTGTTCCTGAGCTTCTCGGGCAGGCTTCTGCTCCTTGCTTACTTCCTCTGACCAGAATTTCAGGTGACTGTGATCTGGGTTGATGTGGGGGCCAGGATGCTGCTCTGTGCTGCTTCAAGTAAAGCTGCAGTTGTGTACGTATGTTGTATCAGAACACAACACTGTTCTTTGAGAGCCGGTGGTCAGGAAGACCTCTCCCTTAGGACCAATATCCATGCCATGCTTTATGCATGCTATGTTTATGAATGTACAGTATATAATCTGAACAGATTACTTTTGTGTTTTTTTTTTTTTTTGTTTGTTTGTTTGTTTGTTTTGTTTTCAGGCTTTTTTTAGTGTTTTGTAGCCCATGATGTTTGTTGAAGTGTAGCCTGAAACATTTCTTACCTATTTTGAATTTTGGTTCTGAACCTAAATTATGACAACTCCCAGCAAAAATTAGGAAACACATAATGACGTAATTTACAGATGCCCTTGAAAAGGGCATGCATTCATGAATAGATACGCTGTTGTTGAAAAGCTCTTAGCTAGCTATCTGGGATGGAACTGTGGGAAGTGAGTCTTGCAAATTTTCTAGTACTGTTGCAGTAACCCTAGCTGATGCATACTCAACAGAATTTGGTAACTGAAGCACTGGTCTTTTGTTACATGTGTATTTGTTTTTTGAGTAAGCTGTATACTTGGAACCTCAACTTCAGTATCGATTCATCTGTTTTCCTGAGTGTCTTCCGAGTATTTCTCTCTTCACAGGACAAATTCTAGTCTTCAGTGAATTAAAAAACCTGTATCAGTGGCAAGCCTAGCTTCCATGTCAGTGCAGTGTGACCCTGTGTAGGAATAATCCCTGAATTCAAACTGTTAAAGATACCAAAACTTCTTATGGCTGCAAGCAGAGCTGAGTTGTTTTAGTAGCATTAATCTACTCTTTTAATCTCTGAAAAAATGGGATGGAGAACTTGAAGATTTGTTTATTTTTTTCTATGTACAAATCTAAATATAAGCCTTTTGAAAAGGAGCTTAATCAAATCACATTCAGCAATACTAATAAAATGATTCAAGATACTTCTGTAGCAGCTTTTGTTTCACGCTAATTAAACTTGAGGAAATGAGTAACTTTTTTTTTTTTTTCTCCAACAAAGAAATGAAGAGAGTTGTTGACCAGCTCATATCCTTTGTTCATTGTTATCACACTAAGAGTAGGAAATGGAAATAGCTGACAGGGTTTCCTTTCTGTACATCTTTCCCTGTTTCTTTGCAATGAAAGAATGCTTGTTGCAATAATTCTTATGTGGACACGTGGCAACTGGCTCCGTGCTAATTATTTCTTTTTTTAACAGTCAAGTCCTTCATCTCCAGAGCCAGCAAGTCTTCCTGCAGAAGATCTCAGCACAAACTCCAATGGTCCAAAGCCGACAGAAATCATGCTAGATGATGATAGAGAAGACCTCTTTGCTGGTAATTACTTGTTTCTTCTGGTGTGTCTGCATAAACTTGTTTGCTGTTGGACTTAGAAAGAGTATGCTTTTCTGGGGAGGAGGTTTAAAACCTTTTTGTGCTGTTGAAGGTCATTTTCTTGGCTTGGCTGTAAGGAAATACGAAGCAGTACTGTTGCAATGGAAAGTTAAATTTTAATTTTATGCAATTGAGAGTTGTAGCCAGTCTTAACTGTTTCTTAGTCTGTTGAAGGTACACTTCCTGGAAATTTCATTAAGTAATGAATTAATGCATTCAGGTATTAGAAGTGTCCCTTGCTGCCTTCAACATTGTTTGCTATGTTCAACAATCATGTATTTACTTAAAGTCCTATGGTCTTATGAAATACTGTTCATTTTCTGAACTTGAAAGTTAGCAGGAGAAATAGTGCACTAAAAAAGAAAAAGATATGAGATTCATCTTTGCCCAAAGTTGTTCTGTCATTGTTAATACATCTTGCTACTGATCGTGCATTATTGTAAAACTGTTTTGGAATGTAGCCTTTCATTTTGAACTCAAACTAGGAGATTTTATCTTTCTTATTAGTAAAAACAAAGTGATATATGACTTATTCTTCAGGTTAGATAAGTTTTGATTAATTGAGAAAGTGAAATTGGGATTTTTTTTCAACTAAACTTGCGTGTGTGGTCTCAGGAGTAAACACTTCTATTACACTCTTGACAATATATATTTTTGTAAAGTAAATTAAAAATTACTTGCACATACTGAATTAGTGGCACCTCAGGGAACTTATTTAATAGAAAAAATTAGTGTATTTTTTTCATTTGACAATGATATACAGTTTTTTTCTTGTGCGACTATAGTGTTGGTTAAGTCTGTGTAAGTACTAGTTTCTCAGTGGTGTGTACCCTGGCTGTGTAGAGTGGCAGTGTTAGCTGGTTAGTAACACATTCTGGTGATAGCAATAAAGTAGTAAAATGTAATTAACAAAACAAAAAAAAACACACCACAATTTAAGTTACATCCTTGTTTTCTGCTTCATACCTATACATAAGGTATTCGTGTCATTTCCCAGTTATGAAGAAAGGTAATTCAGATTGTATTATAAGCCAGGGGTTATTTCCTTTTTCCGCAAGACTCTTTTTATTATAATGAAAAGGTAACAGACCAGCATAGAGGAAAAGTCCTATCAATTCACTAGCATTTGATTCATGACAGTACTGCATGTTTGAAGAGAGATATATGAAAGCTTTGATAAGTAACCAGTCAATACTTCCAATCCCTTATTAATCAGTCACTACTTAATGTTGCTTGTCTACTAACCCATATCCTAACATGGGATATGGTTTCTGTCACAGTTACAGGTATATTTACGGTTCAGGAAAGGAGATATAATAGGTTTATGGACATCAAGAGGTGGTTTCAAATGTTTCTTCTCAATGGTAACAATGTTTCTACAACTACTTACTGAGTGAGTCAGTTGGCTGTCTGCTTTGAATACAATCCTAAATTCATCTTCATTGATTTCCCTGTTACAGTCACTCAAAAATAGAATCATTTAGGTTGGAAAAGACTTCTAAGATCCAGTCCAAGTCTATCACTATACTGTGTACCTCAGCGCCACATCAACGTGTTTTGTGAATGCCTCCAGGGATGGTGACTCAACCAGTTCCCTGGGCAGCCTGTTCCAATGCCTGGTCACTCTTTCTGAGAAGAAATTTCTCTATTTCTAACCTGAACCTCCCCTGGCACAGCTTGAGGCCATTCCTTATAGTCTTGTCACCAGTTATCTGTGAGAAGAGGCCAACCCCCAGCTTCTTTTCAGGTAGCTGTAGAGAGCAATAAGGTCTCCCCTGAGCCTGCTTTTCTCCTGACCAAACACCCCCAGCTCCCTCAGCTGCTCCTCACAGGACTTGTGCTCCAGGCCCTTCACCAGCCTCATAGCCCTGCTCTGGACACGCTCCAGGGCCTCGATGTCCTTCTGGTACTGAGGGGCCCAAACCTGAACACACAGCACTTGAGGTGCAGCCTCACCAGAGCTGAGTACAGGGGGATGATCACCTCCCTGCTCCTGCTGGCCAAGCTATTTCTCAGTTTTAGTTTCTAAATTAACTAATTAACTGTTTCTAAATTAACTCTATTTAGTTCTGGGCTATTTTTTGTAGATAGATTTATATTCACATCTATTATGTTTGTTCTGAACTTACCAAACTTATATTTGCATATATTGGAATGTACATTTGTTTATGACACCGTCAGAATATATTAACTAGTTTACTAACTCTCTGAAACTGTTTTAAGAGAAATAGAGAGTAAAAACCAGAGGCATTTTCCTATTTCTTTTGTATTTATTTTGCCTGATTTTATGACTTAGAAAGACTGGCAGTGCTTTAAAAATGAAGCTTTCTAGTACTAGGAACATATACAGTATTTAAAGTCAACTTTTTGTAACCATAGAGCAATCTGGAATAGATATTTTAGGAAAGCCAAATTCTCTTCTGGCTGGAAAATATAAAGGAAGAAGGTGGCTGGAGTAAATATTGATGGGAACCAAACAGAAGGAACAAATGTTAGCAGCCAGATTGTTTCAACTGAAGTGGATTCTGTGAGAAAACAAACGGAACTGATTTAATGAGTTTGAGTTTGCCGTGGGAGGCATTCTTTGAAATGTGTATGGCACTGAACTGAAAGCATTTAACATACTGCATGTCTAACACGACAAAAAGTGGTCTGTAAAAGGTCAGTTAACATACAGACTGAGGCTAGGATGGGCTCTGAAGCAGGAAAAAGAGCAATTAGTGGAGCTTAGGATAGAATATGACATCTTTCGCAGTATCTTGTTCTAAGCAGGAAGTTTGCATGAAACAGTTGTATCCTAGTGAATAACTTCTCTCTTTCTGGTTCTCTTTTTTAGGACTGTTTTGTTAGACAGTGATGTTAATCCAGTCCTTGAAAGAAACAATGCCATGGATAGAAGCAGTGTGAAGGCTGTGTGAGAGATCTATTTTCTTGCCTTCAGCTTGGTTGCATAAGCCTTGCTTTCTATGAAAGCAAGACCTAGTTAAAATATGAGTGAGATTGAGTTTTGTTTTCTTGGACATGTTGAAATTACAGAGAAATCTCTAGTTCGCCTGTAGGGACAAGAATGGAGTTCCACAGCTTCCTATCACTATTAGATGCTATAAAATCCAGGTGAAGAAAATCCTATGGATGGCTACTGGAAGGAGAGATTCTGACTCTTTGTAGGTATAAACAATTATAGTTTTGTAGTCGTACTTGTGAAAATGTGGTAATCACAGAATCATCTAGGTTGGAAGAGACCTCCAAGATCACCTAGTCCAACCTCTGACCTAACACTAACAAGTCCTCCACTAAACCATATCACTAAGCTCTACGTCTAAACGTCTTTTAAAGACTTCCAGGGATGGTGACTCCACCACTTCCCTGGGCAGCCTGTTCCAGTGCCTCACAACCCTTTCAGTAAAGAAGTTCTTCCTAACATCTAACCTAAAACTCCCCTTGCTCAACTTTAGCCCATTCCCCCTCGTCCTGTCACCAGGCACGTGGGAGAACAGACCAACCCCCACCTCGCTACAGCCTCCCTTGAGGTACCTATAGAGAGCGATAAGGTCGCCCCTGAGCCTCCTCTTCTCCAGGCTGAACAAGCCCAGCTCCCTCAGCCGCTCCTCGTAGGACTTGTTCTCCAGACCCCTCACCAGCTTCGTCGCCCTTCTCTGGACCCGCTCAAGCACCTCCATGTCCTTCTTGTAGCGAGGGGCCCAAAACTGAACACAGTACTCGAGGTGCGGCCTCACCAGAGCTGAGTACAGGGGGACAATCACCTCCCTAGCCCTGCTGGTCACACTGTTTCTGATACAAGCCAGGATGCCGTTGGCCTTCTTGGCCACCTGAGCACACTGCTGGCTCATATTCAGCCGACTATCAACCAATACTCCCAGGTCCTTCTCCGCCTGGCAGCTTTCCAACCATTCCTCTCCCAGCCTGTAGCTCTGCTTGGGGTTATTGCGCCCAGGTGCAGGACCCGGCACTTGGCCTTGTTGAACTTCATGCAGTTGACCTCAGCCCATCGGTAATGTTAGTGATATTTCTCTCTGACTCCTGTAGGCTTGAAATTGATTTATTATCTATCTAACAATGCAACCTTAAATAAGGTGAGGGAGAAACGCTATGATTTCCTGAATTGTGTTAATGCAGTTCAGAATCTGTTGGTTTTTTTTTTTAGGCTTTTTTTGACTGTGCTTAAAGACTCTTTGCTACTGTGTTTCTGGGGCAGCCATTAGAAAGTGCATGAAATAAAATGTTTTAGATATTCCTCATCTCTGCTGACTTGTAAGTGCTTTGTCAGGGCTGTTAAAAGTGGCGTGTGAAGGTGGAAGAAACTGAGGTCTCTGTCTGCTGTTGGAGATGAGTAGACTTTGCTGCAGCCTTTGTCAGTATTGTGGTTCTTGGTTCTGTAAATGAACAGTCCTACTAAACCCATTTAAGCACTTTCACCTTTAGAATGAAAGTCATTGTGATGATTATTTGGCCAAAAATGAATTACTTTATCTTAGCCCATAGTTTTCTTACGCGTGGGAACCATAATAGTCAGTGCTTCAAATCATTCAGTGTCAGGAGTACCTCAAAGGTCTTTGAGTTGTGTCTGTAAAACCTAGCCATCCATAAGGTTCTACGAGTAATGAATATGATAAGAGTAATGAATTAAACCTTGAATCATTTTTCCCAAAATGTTGGCCTCCAGATCCATATCTAACTGCAGAAACATGTTGTGGACTGCCTTTGCAGGACATGGCTGTCTATGCTTTCTTCCTTTGGTGTTCACAGGTGACGAGCAAGCCTGCTAAGCAGTACCATTGCGCAGTTACCATTTTCAGAAGAATAGAAAGTTCAGTTTTTTCCACTCTGATTGTGAATGTTAGCTTTTTTCCGTTCCAAAAGGTGTTTGGGAGTGCATCCTCTTGTACAAGTAGCTAGCTACTGTATCCTCAGGGAAACTTGATGTATTTTGGTAGGGATTTTTTTTGTTGATTTTTTTGGGGAGGGGGTGTTGTTTTCCTTCAGGCTGTTACAGATACATCTTAGCTGCCTTTGTTTTTTTCTCCTGGAAATTTGTACAGAAAAGAACATCCCAATTCTGTGGACCAGACAAGATAATACTTGAAGCTCAGCCGAACAGCAAGTTTTCAGCTAGCGTGCCTGTCAGGCTGTTGTCATGTGATAGTCTGAGCAGAGCAGATATGTGCAGATGCCTGGCTGCCTTTTAGAAACTGGTTAGTGAGCTCTACGTCTTTTCTGTGAGAACCAAACACAAAAGCACTTGAAGCTACTGGTTTATAGTGCTTCTGTTCTCATTAAGATTATTTTTAGTCCTCTTCTTGTAAAAGTAAGAGTCATGGGCTATGACTTAAGCATAGCAGAACACTCAGTTCTGTTAGAATATCCATCTACAATTTGTGCTATACCCTGGTGAAGCTTTTTTTTTTTTTTTTTCTTGTAATAAATAAAATGTATCCTTTGTTCTGGACAAGAGTTTCGACTTCAGTTTACTTCCAAATCTATGTGAAAATCTATGTGATCATCTGAATAAATTTGCAAAGATAATAAAATTTGAGCACTCACGTGATACCAGAATGTTAAGAGATCTATGATGTTTAGAAGTGTGATCAGTAAAAATAACTTACTCAGCTGAAGTGAGCTGCTTGTGAAGAATTGCAAACTTGCACTTTCTGAGATGATGCTTGACAAATACTGGTGGTGAAAGGTAAAGAAACAGGAGCTGTATGATGCTGAGATTGAGCTCCCTGCTTAAGTGCTGATAGGAACTTGGAGCAGTTGCCTGTAGAATGTTAAACCTAACTAGTTGTCTTTTGTAGCAGGCAGAGATATTTTCATGTTCTTTTGAAGCTAAGCATCTTGAGAGATCTTTTGTCAGAGACCACTGATGGGTTATAGAGCAGGCATTCGTGTGCATAAGTCTTACAGCAATAGATTGGTTGGAGTGCTTACCATGTGCTGATAACTGCCATGGCTGACATGAAATATGTTGGACCTCAGTGTTTCTTCCTTGAAGCTGGGCAGAGCAGTTGCCACTATTCCAGAAGAGCTTATGATTTTGAGAACTATACAGTAAAGCAAGACATCCAAATTTCATTTTTCATGCAAATATTAATACAGAGCTTAACAAACAAAACAAAACAAAAACATATGCAAAGACTGCATCACCTGATTTCTCAAATTGAAAGAATGTGTGTGAGAAGCGTGACTGCCAGAGGTCATCTGAACAAATCTGTTTCTTGGGAAATAATCCTTTAGCAAATATACTAGTTAAAGACTGCTTTTCTGAGGGGAAAGAATAGCTAGAAAGTGTAATAGCCTGCTATTCTTATTATAGAGCTAATGCTTCTTCTCCCCTTCAGAATCTGTCTTGAATGACAATAACCTACTTCTGAAATTAGCTTCTAATACTTTGCCTCTGAACAAGAAGCATGATGTCCTTGTCTTCTCCTGCTCTCTCCACTCACCCCCTTCCACTGCTGTTTCCATTTCACTCTTCTAGATTTATGTAATATGCTGGGTGCATGCAGCCTTGGGGGTGAGAGGTAACAGGAAAGGACAGCATAAACTCTTCTTCCTAAAATAACTGACTTGTTGCTATCATTCGGACATACTTTTTTTCCTGTCCATAAATCCTCTCAGAAAACAGAAGAGGAGGACTCATAGGCAACACTTTGCAAGACTTGTTAATTCTCAACCAACCTGGAGTCACACAGGTCCAGAAATGCTGGTGTGAACGAAGTCTGCTCTTACGCCAGTTCTAATCCTGCAGTTGCAAGTTGGTGGTCTTTCTGAGAGGAAAGCTTCTTGCATTTTCAACTGCTTGTTCTTGCTGCTTCCTCTTACAGAAACAATCCAGCAGAGTAGCTTCAGCTGTTTTCTGAACAGTGGTAGGGGGCTGATCCTGGGTTGATTTCATGTAGTAATCAACTCAACCTGGGTCAGTTCATGTTACTAAGGGGTGTGTGGATACAGGTCTGAGAAAGAGGAGTGGTGGGGAGGGTGTGTGCCACTGCTTTACCTGACAGCAGTGATGGTTTGACACCTTTAATTCACACTGCCTTTGTGAAGTCATATTTTCACAGAAATGTTTTCTCAACTGATGATGGTGAGAGATCGGTGTGGTGTGAATGCCTTCAGTACTTGTGTTATAGTCCTGTCTAAAATTTTAAGGTACAGCAGGCTGATTACTGATGGCTAGTGGTTCGATTTCCAGACATTTGTGTTGGAACATAGCTGGTGGTAGAAAAAGAGTGAATTAAAGCAGAACAGCTCTATTTATGTATGTGTGCATGTGTCCATATATACTTATATACTTTGGTGAAACAGTCAGTTGAATAAGTTCTTACATATGTTGAATGCTGCTAGCAGACAAATAAGAGAACTACCTCTTTTCAGTATTTAAATGTGGTTCTTCCACCGTCTCAGTCTAAAAGCTTTTTTTCTTTTCCATCTGTGTCAGCATGACTACCCGCCTCATCTGAGGTTTTGAACTAAACTTCTTTGTTGTATTAATGGTATATCCTTTCTCTGTGGCATTTGAGGGTAGGAAGGAACAGCAGGATTCTTCAAAAAGATTTAGCAATAAGAATAAAAAAGGGGAAGGAAAATTATGAGCTTTTCAAGAAAAAAAACATTTGCTCATATTAAAATGGAGAATTTAAAAGGTGCTTGTGTTTAGTTTGAAAGTACTATGTAAATCAATAACCTGAAAATTAGGAAGAAGATTGCCAGCAGGTCAAGGGAGGTGATCCTTCCCCTCTGCTCAGAATCCTCACTCAGAGTGCTGAGCACAGCTCTGAGCTCCCCAGAGCTACAGGGCAGAGTCCAGGAGAGGGCCTCTAACATGATAAAGGGCGTGGAGTGCTTGGCACAGGAGCAGAGCCTGAGAGAGCTGGGACTGTAGCCTGGAGAAGAGAATCACAGAATCATTTAGGTTCGTAAAGACCCTTAGGATGGTCCACTCCAACCATCCACCTAACACTGCTGACCCACCACTAAACCATGTCCCTAAGCACCATGTCCACACAACACTTAAATACCTCCAGGGATGGTGACTCCACGGGCTACAGCACTTCTCTCTGCCACCCCTTCACGGTCACTCCCTGCCCCTGCTCCCATTGGGGTCCCTCCCAGGGATGCCGTCCTTCCTGAACTGAGCTTGCGGGTACTGCCCACAGGCAGCAGCTCTTCAAGCACTGCTCCCACACGGCTCCGTCCCACGGGGTCCATCCATCCATCCATCCATCCCCCAGGAGCAAACTGCTCCAGCACGGGTCCCCCACAGGTGGGCGGCAGCTCCCCCCAGACCCCCTGCTCCTGCGTGGGCTCCTCTCCACGGGCTGGGGCCTGCTCCTGCGGGGGCTCTCCATGGGCCGCAGCCTCCTCCAGGCCACATCCACCTGCTCCACCGGGGGCTCCTCCACCCATGGGGGGGCTGCAGCGTGGAGATCTGCTCCATGTGGGACCCATGGGCTGCAGGGGGACAGCCTGCTCCACCAGGGGCCTCTCCCTGCACAGCCCGCAGGGGAATTTCTGCTGCTGCCTGCCTGCAGCACCTCCTGCCCTCCTGCTGCACTGCCCACGGGGGCTGCAGGGCTGCTGCTCTATTTTCTCACCCTTCTCTCCCAGCTGCTGTTGCCCAGCAGTTCTTTCCCTCCCTTAACTCTGCTCTCCCAGAGGCCCACCCAGTGTCGCTCATGACTGAGCTCTGGCCAGCAGTGGTTACCTCTTGGAGCAGCTGGAGCTGGCTCTGCTCTGGCATGGGGCAGCTGCTGGGCTCTGCTCACAAAGGCTGCCCCTGCAGCCCCCTGCTACCAAAACCTTGCCATGCAAATCCAGTATGAAATATAAAAAAAAAAAAAAAAATAGCCTCAATACTGACCCCTGAGGAACATCACTTGTGACTGGCCACCACTGTGAGTGGCCACCATTCACAATGACCCTTTGGACCCATCATCCAGGTATTTTTTTGTCTAGCAAGTAGTAGTACATCCATCCAAGCCGTTAGCAGCCAGTTAGCATACAAAATGAGACTTCTTCACACATGGTGTAACAATTTCAAAAAATTTAAAGTAGATCAGATCTTTAAAACTGCTCTTTTCTTAACCCTTACATAAGGACTTGTAATACTAATAATACTTTCAGAGCACCAGGCTTTAACAAGGTTAGAAGGAAGGTAGCTTATTTTCTTGTGACAATTGAGCTGTTACATATACAGAAACTGCAAGAACAGCTCTCTTCAAATTTGCATATTTGCATAGTAAACCTTTTTGGTAACTGCACAACCTGGAGTGGATCTGCTTTAGTGCCTGAAGCTAAAAGTGGTTGGAACTTTATGCAGGGAAGTTTGTAAATGCATCTTGAGATAAGCTGTGGAGTCAATTTCCATATCAAATGATGGTTCTGTGGTCATTATTATCCTTTAGGGAACTAAACTTCTTTAAAATGCACATTTACAAGAACCACAGCATTAGTTAAGTAAACCAGAATTGGAACTTCTCTATACCCAAGAAGTGTATAGTTTACCCACAGTCAAAACCAATTAATCAAGGAACACATGCAGGATTTGGAGAGCAGAGATTTAGATCCTCTTTAAATACAGATGAACTGTATACAGTCTTAAAGAAATATTGTTTCTAATGAACTGTTGTAAGCCCTAAAGAGGTGGTAGAAAATAAAACTGTTTTTGCTAGTCAGAATGCCTCATCTACTGAAAACACTTTTATTGTATAGATTATGGCCTATTTATAGGTTATTGGTTATTTAATAGATGTAACCTATAAATAGGTTATTTTATAGGTTATGGTCTTGGGGAGGGGATGCACTGTGGTTCTATTTTAAACTTCATTTAAAACATACTACTTTGCTTGGTATGTTTGATTATCAGCCTGTATGAGTAAATAAGCTGTAAATAACCTGTATAAGTAAATAAGCTTCATGGTACAAAGCCTAAAACTGGCGTAGGTGCTGAAAAAGAGCAGTCTGTAGGATAGAAAAAAAAATCATCAGTTTTCACAAAATGTCTTACAGAAATGAATGGATTCCATGACTGCTTTAAAAGACTGTTTACCTGACAGCATGTGAAAAAAGAATTGTGATATTAATCTTACTTTAACCCATTATACATGAGAGTCAAGTATCACATACAGTTTTAGCTATATATTTAAAGAAATTATCTAGCACAAATGGATGCTATTTACAGGTGATCTTACTAAACTTATATATTGTAATTTTTTTTTGTTTTGTTTTTGTTTTTTTTTTTATGATGGACATATGTATCAACTACGTGAAAACTTATTTGCTAACTCAAAATCTTTACCTAGAAGCCACAGAAGAAGTTTCGTTGGACAGTCCAGAGAGGGACCCAATACTTTCACCAGAACCTACTCCTGCAATCACTCCTGTGACACCTACTACATTAGTAGCTCCCAGAATGGAATCGAAAAGTGTAACATCCCCTGCAATTTTCGATAGATCCAGAGAAGAGGTATCCAGCAAATTGTAAATTATGGAAATGTTTTGTTTGGTTTTTGAAGGTTATTTTTTTGTTATTTTGGGGTTTTGTTTTTATTTTTTAAATGATAGTTCCTAAATTTCAACTCACAGGACCATCCATTGGTAAGGGGAAGTATTAAAAAAATAATCTATTTTTTGGCATTTAAAGTGTGATAGGCATTTGAATATTTAAAATACAAGGAAAATTCCTTAGCCAGGTAACTGTGTTGGAGATCAATAGAAATGTTACTGATGTACAACTCTTGCTATCGTGTTACAGTTTTTAACTTGGATTTCTGAAGTAATTGTTAATGGGGAAATGGAGAGAGCAGTTTTCAATGTTATCCTCCATGTAGCTGAGGCTGATTGTGGTTTTAAGATGGCAGATTACATTTGGTGTTACATTCAAAGTCAGGGCATTGGCAAATGTCATTCGTTCCAGAGTACATCCTCTTACTGGACAATGTCAGGGGCAAACGAGTTTGCAAGCAAGACTTGTCTGTGATTTGAAGATACCTGCTTCCTGAAATGCTTCAAGATGGCATTTTATTCTTATTTTCCTCACCTTCAGCCGTGTCACACTGTCCTTTCTGCCATGGTGTTCCCTTAGATCTCTGTTCTATCAAACTTAGAAATATTGCATGAAAAGGTCAGGAAATTGTGCATGACTACAAGCAAGTATCTGAAATTCTTTAGCTATCATTTCTCCCCTCCCAAGCTCTTGTGTTACTGATACCATTTGATTAAATGCTTACAAAAACATTGGGAATGAGAATGCTTTTTTTTTTGAACCATACTATCTGCTGACATTGGAGGAGATAAAAACCAAAGTAATATACACTCAAGTTAAATATATGATAAAAGTTGAGGCTAACGTGGCTTGAAAAGGGGCTGCCATACTAAAGGCTTTTGCAGAAAGGCTTAAAATTAAAACCAGTATTAGAAAGTATATTCACTTCATGTTGGATGGTGGGTCTAAAACAGATTTTAGTTACACAAATACTTAATCTTCCTGCTACTTCCCCTATACCCTTATCCTTGTACCTGTGTATAATATGTTCATGTTATCTTGCTAAATACGGCATATCCTTCTTCCTAGATTGAAGAAGAAGCAAATGGGGATATGTTTGATATAGAAATCAATGTATCAGATCCAGAGAAAGTTGGTAAGTTCCTTCAACCTAGTAAATCAGATGGGGGTAGACTGTCACATTTCTTGAAGACTGTTGTGAGATTTTAGTATTATTTCTTACTCAGTTACCTTTTGGTAACTCTTAATATCTAAATGGAAAGATATGTAATGTATAGTTTGGAACAAAAAGTACATGAAGGGATTAAAGTAACTTGCTCTAGGCTAAGTATTTTAATTTTCTTACAGGGGATGGCATGAATGCTTATATGGCATACAGAGTAACAACAAAGGTAACTAGCGCAAGAAATACTTGCAGATAACTTTATATCGTAGCTAAGTAGATGCATCAGAAAATTGTAACTAAAACTATTATTATTTTTTTTAAGACATCCCTTTCTATGTTTCACAAAAATGAATTCTCTGTTAAAAGAAGATTCAGTGATTTTCTTGGCTTGCACAGCAAATTAGCAACAAAGTACATGCATATTGGTTACATTGTGCCTCCAGCTCCAGAAAAAAGTATTGTAGGTAAGTCTAGTTTCTGTAAGGTTTAACGTATGCATGTCATTTATATACTGTAATACAAATGAAATATTTTAATACCTGTGTTGTGCTTGTGAAATAAGTTCTAATCTGTGCAGTCATATTCACATGTAAGACAAAGATGGGTCTGAATTCAAGGTTCCCCTAGAACAACAAACGGCACAAATACTGTTATACCTGGAAGTCAGCAAAATGGTGGGCCTTACTGTAGCATAAGCAAGCACTGGCAGTGACTTAAGAAAATTTCTTTGCAAGAATCTGAAGGTGTAGGTAAGTTAGGAAGGCTCACAGACTCTGTAGGATGTTTTCAGAACAACATGAAAGTCATGCTTTAAACTTGAGCTGACTCCCCTTCAGTGCATGAGTGTTATTTAGTTCTGTCCAAAAATGTATCGTCCATAGTTTTCTAATTCTGAAGGAATTCTGATTTAAAATAAGATATCCTAAAGCAGAGAGCTATTAAAACAGCTGAAAGTAAACAAACGTTTCACATCACACACATTTATTTTTAAAGTCTTATTATGAAACATTCTATATCCAGTTTTATGTCATGTGTGTTCTACAAAAGACCTTCATCTGTACATTCTATTACACTGGTTGATAATGCCTGGAATTCCAAGCTTGATTTTTATTTTGTGAGGGGTGGGAGTGGCCTGCATTTGAGGCCTTATTCACAAATTCAAATGGTGAATTACTGAATATCCCGTGGAACAAAAAGGTAAAACTGAGTCGGTGGTGAGCTGGAGTTGGACGTTCATCTAAACCACCTTACTGCTTACATATCTATTTGGGAAAATCATGTTATGTTTTTTTTTTAATTACTATTTTTAAGAAAACAAACTGGCAGAGAAACAACTTTGGAAACTGCTCATGTGACTGATCACAGAGTACCGATTCAAATATTCAGAGTTTTCTGCACAGAACTCGTAGCTTGAAAAGCACAAAACTGATAGAGCAGAAATACACAAGTAGAAATTAGTTCTAAATCATAGCATACCTCTCCTATGTCTTAGAAGATAAGAATGATTTTGAATGTTCGGTGTTTCGTGGTGGTTATGGTAGGACTCTGGTTCCTGAACCATCTGAGTTTGGGTTTTTAGCATGAAAGATGCTGTTCACACTCTCACAGTTTTAGAGGTCTTCTGTTTATAAGGTTGAATATATTTCCCATACCACAAGACATCAAGAACTCCACAGTCATGGTTCTTTGACCACTATTGACTTCATCAGAGGAAGTGATGTAAAGCTGTGTACGTTTTACTCTCCATTCAGTGTATAGTTGTTCATATGCTTCAGAATTTTCAGAGCTGGGTAGTTCGTTTGTTAATTGAAAACCTCTTAGTTTTAGAATGTAGACTACAGTAGAATGAAAATATTGGTAATGAACATACCAGTTAATTGGATTGTAACTGAAATTTATTTTCTTTTTTTGGTTTATTAGAGTGTTTTCTTATTTTGAACCTGAATGACTAGTAAGACTCTGATCTTCATTTAGATTGTCTTAAATCCAAATTCAAAAGATCTTTATAGCTTTTAACCACAATAATATATTACAGGAAATCACATATTCCACAGAACTGTTCCTAGAAGACCATGTAGCATGCAATGTTTACATTCTGTGTGTTCCAGAGTAGTATTTGTCATTTTAATTTGACTTAAATACCTGAATTTAGGTGAGCTTTATCTTCTAATTGTATCAGTTATGTTAATGATTTTTATATAATAAAGTAAAATCAATATGATGACATTTTCTTCAAAGGCATGACCAAGGTTAAAGTAGGCAAGGAAGATTCTTCATCTACTGAATTTGTAGAAAAAAGAAGAGCAGCTCTAGAAAGGTAATATATGCATCTAAAACTTGTTTAGCTTCAAGATGACTTGTAAGATACTTTGCGGACTCTGTAACTGGGATCTGGGCCATCTGTACCTAGGTGAATTCTGGAGGCTGCATGCGTCTCCTAAATCTTTGTAGGAATGTGTGTAATTCCTATTAATAACTGGAAATGTAGATTTATTCATATATGGGATTAATGCTACATCTTTTCAAACTGGTAAGTGCTTAAAATTGAGATTGCGGGAATCCAGTAATCAGAACTTTCTTCATCAGTTTGCTTAGGCATTTTGTTATTCAGGAATTAAGTCATTTCAGAAATATGTCTCTTTCATAGAAAGTCAGCTGGCTGGGAAGGGAAAAGGGTGAAAGAGACCCTCAGTCACTGGAAACTAAAGTGGTGCTTTGATGACTTGCAATGTGTAGTTGTCACTAGCTGAATTTTGGTGGAAAAAAAAAAATCACCCAGCGCTGGTATCCAGCTAATATTGTTAAAGCATCTCTGCCCCATAAGGGTACCTCTGTAGATATACTGCATCATCCCTTCTTGTTGGCATGGGTAAATAAAGAAGTTTGAAAGCAACTAGAAAAACTTGTGCAGATATACAAACTTAATTTTAGTATGATTTTATTTTATGCTGTAGCTGTGATTGCATCATTTGAGAACAATATTCCATATAACAACAGTTGTAGTTAAACGGGAAAATTGAAAGTGGAAGGTTTTAGTTTGTCTCCAGGGTCCAAAAGCTCAAGAACTTCATACATCATCCGTTTGATACGTCTTTTGACATATAATCTTAATCAAAATACATCTCTTTGGAATCATGTTACTAATATCTTTTTGTTTGCTAAATAATAGAGCATCCAACTGATACTGAACCTCAAAAATCTCAAATACTGATAGGATGTCCCATTTTACAGTTATTTCTCACTGAAAATTGGCATGTGACAAAATTTCCTTCTTAAAATTGCACACAGAAGTTACTAAAGTAGTTCTGTCACTTGGTGTAGAACTGCAAAGCACGTTGTTCATGCTTAAATAAGTCTGTTCCTAAATGAATGGTGCTGTGAGACAAAGATGGAGTAACAGCTGGGATTGGAGTAGATAACTGAGCAGATGCTTCCACACAGCTTTGTCAATAACAAAGATGACTAGTTTCCCCCTGGGTTGCTCGTTTGAATGACTTGGACAAGTTTAATTCATTAACTTGTATGCATGCTTTAAATGCTCATTTGGCACTTATTTGCTAAAGGAATTCTACTGGTATACAAGTTATAATAGATGTTAAGTGTGCCTCCTATACTGGGGAGTGAACTTGTCAGGACTTTTTGATGTTGTTAGGAAGACTTCACGCTATTACATCTCTTTTTTTTCTTTTTTCTTTTTTTTTTTTTCCCTCAGAAAGACTATGAAAATCTTATCTGGCAAGGAACAACTTTTTCATCATGCCAATTTTAACTGGCTTTTTCTTTCAAAATGAAAGTTATCTGCCTACCATGGTGCTCAAATGGTATTCAAAAGCAGTGGTTTTGTTTTTTGTTCCTAAACCTAAGCAAAACATTACTGTGCACCAAAAAGTCGAACCAAAGACATCTGCTTCAATTTGCTTCAGTGAGCCGAGAGCTGTGGGGAAAGTGGGCAGCAAAGCAATGTGCCTGATTGAGTTCACTAAAATTCATGGCCTAGAATATTGAACTTACATACTGCAAGTCTGCCAGATACCCTCAAGCAACACTGCCAGTTGTGTCCAAGGAAAATACTTGAAACCTCCCTTGGACTAAGGGTTATTCTGTAGCAGCAGATTTCTAAAGAAAAATCTCTTCAGCTGCCTGCCATGTCAACTTTAATGTGTTGAGTGTTTGGAAGAGCAAGGAAAAGTTGAGCAATCCATTGAGTGAAATAGTTTCACTGCAACCCTTAAGCTTCTTTAGGAAGAAAATAAAAGTATCTGGTTACCATATCTAATGGCAGATGGAGAAAATACCCTGTTCATTGTCAGTGTACTCATGCTTTCAGTTGAGTCCCTTTCCACATTTCTAAGGTCACTTTTTAAGCAATCTGTGAAGGTAATGGGTTGGGTCTGGCAATTCACAGCAGAGGCTTGGGAAAAATTAAGCTTTCCAAAAGGTACAAAGTGCTGTTGATAGTGTTCTGTCAGAATATTTTAATTGGCAACATTATGTACTTAGGCTCCCATGACATTTTGAAGTACTACGTTTCTATAAAGCACTAATGTGACACTTTGTCCATAATACCAAAGTCAGTTATGACAAACTTAGAGCAGTTTTTAGTGGAAGAATGCTGTTGAAATTTCACTCTTTAACCCGTGCTTGTTCAATAGTTATTAGATCAACTGGAAATGCAAAAAAAACTGCAAAGGAAAGGAGCTGCATTAATTTCACTTCTGAGTGGATGAGTCCTGCAGAACTACTTGGGGTTGAAGGTCTAGTCTAGCCAGCAAATAAAGAGCTCATAGCTAGAACACAATCAGCTCATTTTTTCAAGACTTCATTTTATTCTAAAACAACTGAGGCAAAATTAGCTGTAACAAAAAACCTGTCTAGTGCACTGTGCAAGAATTTTTAAACAAGCTCATCTTTTTGTTGTTGTTGTTTTCTTTTTTTCCTGGCCTAAAGTGACTGTTATTGGAGCAGGAGGATTTCATTTAGCTGTCAAAAATACAAAGTATAATATTTTAACACTGCACGATGTACAGGTATGGCAGATCCCACCTTAAGGAGTTTCTGGTTTAAACAAAGTAGTTTAGAAACCATCAACTTTGCTGTGTTGTGTTATGGTATGCAGTGCATGGGGCTAGATCATTTTTAATCAGAAAGTTCAGGTTTTGTGGCAGCCTTGCTGGACTAAGACTTCATTGAATGTTCAAACTGCTTAGTGGTGCTAGCCTGTAACTCTTTGTAGCCCACAGCCTAAGCATATGTTGGAGAAAGGTGTCAGAATGCAGAAGTATGATTTGAACACTCAGCAGAGAAGCAAAAGGCTGAAGGGGCAGAGACTGAATTGTCCTCTGAGTGTTTAGAGGTGACTTTACAGGAGTGTTCAAGCCCCATTAGATATTGAGGGAGACTGCGTGCTGCCTGTATTGTACCAGTTCTTTAGATGAAGGACACTTTCCAATGCTGTCAGTCACATTAAATTTGTTCTGTTATCTAATATTTTAATTTTTAAAATCATAGGTATCTACAGCGAACAGTAAAACACCCAACCTTGTTACAAGATCCAGATTTAAGGCAGTTCTTGGAAAGTTCTGAGGTATTTAAGTTCTTTAAAGTTTTCCTATTTATTTCTAGATATGGTAATATTCAATATAATATATTATACTCTCTTTCTGTTGAGACCTAATCTCATAAATTCATAAGAAGTAAAACTAGATTGTACCCTTCACGGGACAGAATTGCAGAAGGCAACCTAGGTAATAATCTGCCTGTGCCTCTGATGAAACATTGTCTGATAGTGCTGATAAAGCTGTCTGCTTTACAGTGACTTCTCAAATGAGTCAGTCTGTACCATTTTGAGTGAAGCTTGTCATGCATACGGTGACGATCTGTTATTGAGGTTACTGATAGGTAAGTAAGATCAGGAATTAAGCTGACTTGGAGATGGGTTTCTTGCCTCTACAAGTCCAACCTTATGTTTGCTGGGGGGATAACGTGATCATGCTTGCAGCACTGCTGGCCAGGCTAGGAGTTTTGTGAACAGAAGACTTCAGTCAGTAGTGCAGTGGAAGTCTGGCACCTTTCACAAAATTAAATGTATTGCTAAAGATATTATATACCTCTGTACATGCGCATAGTGGATTTTCTGTAACATTGTCTTTTGGCCACTGTTGATGTCTTAGCTATGCTAATAAGTTTGAAGCCTCACTACTGACAAAAGCATCACTGATAGATAACTAAAAGTGGTTTTGTCAACACTGCTGACAGGCAAAATATTACACGTGAAAGGTAAATGGTCTGACATGGGAGCCCACCTTGTACAGTGTATTTAGACTAAATTGAAAATAATATTAAATTACTATTATATTACCCTCTGAGGATTTCTGAATACCTAAACAATACACAGTTCTCTCAATGCTGATGAGGTAGGTTTTGAAATCTGTCTTCTATTGAAAAACAAAAATACATCAACGTTTTATGATCAGTATACAGTGCAAATCTTGCATTATAATGAATTACTTCACAGATTTTTTTTCTTCTAATTTATTGTAAATCTAAGCTTCGCTGCTCCTGCAATGGCAGATTGTTCTCTGTAGCATATAGGTGGCTAGTTAGGACCTTTGGCTAGTTCATAATAACTTTGGACAAGTAGGTTGTTTGTTCCATTTAAATGTAAAGATGTAGAAGAAAAGTAAATAGTCTATATTTTTAAGTTTTCCTCTGAGAATGTAAAAGTAGTAAATCTGAGAAATTAGATTCCACTATATTGAAACACATAGGACTAAAGAAAACACTATATCCTTTTCTTTCCCCCTTGTGCCCAGTTAAACCTCCATCCTTTTAACCAGTCTGTTTGCCCTTATTTGTCATTCAATTCCAGCTGCCGAGAGCGGTTAACACCCAGGCTCTGAGTGGAGCAGGAATATTGAGGATGGTGAACAAGGCTGCCGACGCTGTCAACAAAATGACAATCAAGATGAATGAATCGGATGCAGTAAGAGCTGATTTTTCGACTTGAATAATGAGACGAATTAATGAGGCTCAACAATTGCATTTTAAGGCTGTAGAAGGAGAAAATGGGTTATTAATTTGCTTATTGGCTTGGATTCTTAACTGTGTCAGTTGACCACCCTGGCAGTACATGGATAATTTGCTGCTTTAAAACAAGAAATGTTGCTGGTAATCTAATTTGTAATGCTTGACTCTTTCATCTTTTGTCAGTGGTTTGAAGAAAAACAGCAGCAATTTGAGAATCTGGATCAGCAACTTAAGAAACTTCATGCCAGTGTTGAAGCATTGGTCTGCCACAGAAAAGGTAATTCTGCTTTTATGTGGCTGCATGACCTTACGTGCTTAAAACTGTAGGAAACGGTGATGGTCTTAACTACTAAGTAGAATTATACAGTAAATTTTAATGAAAAAATCTTACAATTACGCCTGTTATTGTAAACTGCTCTTGCACTTTTGGTATACCTAGTTTAATCTTTATTTTATTGAGAATATCTGTTATCCCTTCTGTTGAACATGAAAGTTGCTGCATTTTAGTTGTTTTTGTCTTGCAGAGATCTAACACCATATCTAACAAGTGATTCTACTACAGTAGACATCCATAAACATATCTCTAGATCTCATGGCAAGATCAATTTCCTTCCAAGCAAAAAGTTGTTGTATAAATCCATTTAAACATCTCATGATTCAATATTGCTCCAAGTTTAAATTCTTAAACAGGAATTTTTTTTGTTTTGTCCACATAATGACATATCATTAGCTACTGCTAAGGTAAACTTTTCTGGAAAGATAACTAATCATAGAACATCAGCTTTGGGCTTGCTTGTATTACAGAGAAGCAATGCCTGTGAGTTTGTTTTAATGTTTTAACCACCCGTGCAGCTGTTTTGTCAAAGATGGATATTAAATAATTAAAAACAACAACAACAAAAATATATAAAAAAACAACTCTGACTTGTAGTGTGAGCAAGACCATAAATGTGCCTTTTTACCTTACTGCATCAAGACAAAATTTTGAGTAGACTTGCAAAACTGTATTTTAAAAAGTACATGAAGTTGCTTTTTCACAATCCTCCCAGGAATCATTCTCCGTAGTTAAATAAATAAACAAATATTTGTTCAGATGTCCTCGAGATTAAAGAGTATTTTAAGAATTAACGAAAATGGAAAATAGATACACTTGTTTGCCGTTGATTTGACAGCTGCTTGGAGATTTGAGGAAGCAAGGATTTTTTTGAGAGATGTATTTAAATTGTAAGTTTTAAATATCTGAAGACGTTTGTTTTTGCTGGCTTTTTTTTTTTTTTCCTACAAACATTTCTGGTGTTCTTGTGATTCTGCAAAAACAACGAAGTTAAAAACAAGCCTGCACTTTCAGTTCTTAAGTGATTGGATTAAAATACGTGTTCAAAGGTCCCTCATAGGAGATAACTTTGTATAGGAAGGCTTGCATGGGATTTGAAGAGATAATTGCCTTAGTTAATGGATAAGCTCAAATCTTCAGCTCATAGATGCCAGCCATGCTGGTATCTGTTGTTTTGGTTTTGTTTTTTTACCTAATGTTTGTCAAAACATGGCAATGTATTACGTTTCGCATGATTAGAGGTACTTCAGTCAACAGTCCAAAAGAAATAAATTCCACTTGTGGTGGTGAAATGCATAAGTTTTTTTTTGCACTGTCAGCTTCATGAAACAACTGTGCTGTAAACCAGTTCAGTTTGGTTTGAAATTGTTCTGTAGCTTGCTTAGCTTTTGTTTTATGGGCTTGTATTTTACCTGAATTAGGTCTTTTGGATAATAGTCTCATGACAGAGTAAATGTGACATTAACAGGCTCAGGAAAACATTTGTGGGTGGAGAGTTTTTTGTATACTATTCTCCTATTTTTGTATACTGTTCTCCTAAATGTAGTTTCAATGTGATCTCCTTGTGTATTTTGTCATGAGCTTTGGCAATACAGCTTGCATTTTTCAGTTGGTGAAATTAGGGTTGCAACAGGCAGAGATCTCTGCTCTGGTGATCTATACCATAGAGTAACATAACAAATTAGCTACTTGTACTGAGTGTTACTTCTGTATTTCAGAACTTTCAGCCAACACAGCTGCCTTTGCTAAAAGTGCTGCCATGTTAGGTAACTCTGAGGACCACACTGCTCTGTCTAGAGCTTTGTCTCAGCTTGCTGAAGTTGAGGAGAAGATAGATCAGTTACATCAAGAACAAGCTTTTGCTGATTTTTACGTATTCTCAGAACTGCTTGGTGATTACATTCGTCTCATTGCTGCAGTAAAAGTGAGTACTGCTAAGAAAAATATCGGTTTTAGTGTTTAAAGTCCCACTACTAAACTTTGAGGTACAAGGTAAATGAATGCTTGTGTGTTTGCACATTTGTTACACAGTTGAGACTAAGTTTTTGTATTAAGTTCCATCTAAATAAAATGAATGAATCTGTGATAGTTATTCCAATGATAAAAATGATCGTTATAACTGAGAATGTATTTTAATTCTGTAATAATAGGATCCAGAAAAAATGTAAATGGTGAACATCTACCTTGAGCAGTACTAATTGTGCACAGTATTTGTGCACACTATGCTATTATATCTAAGCAAGAACATAATTTGGCAATATTTGTTGGATAGCCAAAATCTTCTGTAAATGTGAAACAACTATAATTCGTGGATCTACATTTCATTTAAGAAAATACTGGACTTTAAGTCATACTGTATAGTATAATTAGGTTTTGACATGGGAAAGGAGCGTAAGAATTTTATCCAGAGTTATCTTTGAACTTGCCAAATTGTTGTATCTCTTCCTTTGTCTCCTCTCCCTTTCCTCTGTTGCCCCTCTCTGCCATCGTTGTTTGCTTGCTTTGGTAGTGTTTTGGTGGAATGAGGAACAAAAAATAGTTTGGGGCACAGAGGTGTTTGTTCTGAAGGGGCTTGAATGTCCATTGTACATGGTGTTTAGCTGTGCAAGCGTGCTGTCAAACGAAGTACAAGAAGATGTAGTAGACATAGTGGAGTTTCTTTGAGTATAGTTGTTCCAGTTTTATACAGAAATACCTTCTTATACTGTAAATTTAGATAGCTCTAACAATTCCAGTTGTTTAGTAAATTAATGCATCATTACAGGGTGTGTTTGATCACCGAATGAAATGCTGGCAGAAGTGGCAAGATGCTCAGGTTACTTTACAAAAAAAACGTGAAGCAGAAGCAAAGCTCCAGCTTGCCAACAAACCTGATAAGTTGCAGCAAGCTAAAGATGAGATAAAAGAGGTAATGTTATCAAACATTATTTTAAAGGTCAGACTCTCTGCATTGACTCATTCATTTTGCATTAATGCACTACTTTATGCCATTTTTATTTAAGCACCACTTACTCATTTGCTGTTTTCCATATTTATTGAAGATGTTGAAACTAATTTACGGTAAAAATATGCACAATTGTTACTGATTGTAAGATCTGTAAGGCGGTTGAATACTGTCTCTACAGAGTCTGGGAGACGGGAGGAGGGGAACATGGACAAGTTAAATTGCTTCTAATAGTTAACAGATGACTTGGGTAGGCAGTGGAGTGTCTTCTGGCTTTTAAAGCTAAGATCTCACAAAAACTAATGGAGAACTGTTCCCATGTTTTGCTTTATTATGCAGCATATCTAGCCATATATATGTATATATGGTGTGATTTCAGTAAAAATAAACCTTACGTATTGAAGTGTCATAACCTATACACTTTTTCTGTCATGCTTCACTAAGGAAATTGAAGAGGTAGGACAACTTAAATAATTAACATTAATACATTCTGATTATGCACCAGTATTCTCTCATTAAAAAATGGGAGAACATCATTTTAGATTTCCAACTCTTATTATGCAGTTATTTTGTTTGGCTTCTTCATTGGTCACTAACCACAATCTGCTTTGTTCTTTCTGCACTTCAGTATATTTTGCATATGGTATTGAAGTTTCTCATTAACTTGGCTTTCTTATTCTTTAAAAAAAAAAAAAAAAAAAAAGCCACTGTTTACTGGCAAAACTTACTGTCAGTCTTATGTGACCACATTCTTGTTGGTTGGTACTCTTGATGTGACTCATCCATCCACAGTGCTACAAGTGAGCCGACTGCTCAGCCAAAATACTTCCTGAGTGTTGGGAGTAGTAGGAAATAGCGATCCCTTCTCAATCCCAATGTGAAAAGAATTAGCGATGCTGTTCCTAAGAATTTTTTCCTCTTTACTGGATGAGTAGAGAAGGTTGTTAGTAAGCCCTCAATTTGAATCTGCTGGTGGAAAGATTGCTTCCATTTAAATAAACTCAGAGTTGCCAGATTCAGTGGTAGTAGTCCTTGTGGCAGAGAAATTGCGGCTTGAATGTCATCTGTGACAGCTATTTTTTGCAGGAAAAAAAAAAATCCTAGAAATACTGTATTGAAAAGTGTAAATTCCTACATGTCAGAAACTATAGGGTGGCAGACCATCATGCAGTGATAATTTATACTAAACCTGGCATTAGGAGGTGATGAAACAGGGATGGGGGTCCCCTACACCTATAGAGCCTTGCACTGAAATTTCAGGTGCCCCTAGTTGCAGTGGTAGAATGGTACAGTCTTAATCTACCCTTTTCTTGTCTGAGTTTTGTATTGTTTCAGTGATTAGATAACTGTTCAGGCTGTGTTTCCCTGAAGCACATCCGGTTACGACGTATTATATGGCGTCATAAATGTGTATCTGAAAATAAGGGGATTCTGGAAAAATGTAAACTAAAGATAAAAATATCAAGATATTTATTGGAACGGGTAGATTGTGTTCATCTCATAGCACAGCAGTAAATTGATGCTGCAACACAAAATGCCTTTGTGAATAGACAGTACCGCTGGATTGCTGACAAGAACATGTTACATTAGAGTATGTTGCTTCCTGGCAGCCTTTTTCTGAGAAAGGTGGCTGTTACTGGGTCACTTAGCTCCCATGATTGGGTTAGTATGTTGAGATGAACAGATACAGTTGCATTTTTGAAATGTTAGCCTAAATGAGTCTGTGGTGTCAGGCTGATGGTCTTTTTCATAGCTATCTACACAAAGGGTTTGAATTTAACAATATAATAGGTATGTAAAACCAAGGGCAAAAGCAAGCCTACTAGTTACGAGGCAACGTATACGATAATGATCTCTTACTGTGTAGCTGGACATCTTTTCCCATAAACCAAGAACAAATATAAGCTAGTGTCATGTAGTATTTTTACATGAATACCACACTCCCAGTATGGCATAACCCTCAGGCAACATCACCTTATCTGAATTTTCCTTTTATGATCTTACCTGCAATAGCCTTTCTACTCCTCGTGTATCTTCGGTCACCACTGAAAAAGAGAGTGTGTGCTTTGCTTTTAACTGTAAAACAAAACAAAAGGCATTGTGAGCTTATCTGTAATAGAACTATGAGGAAGATAAGGATATACATGACTGTAGGCAGAGATGATGTTTGGACCTGAAGGTCTTTTCCAACCTAAGTGATTTTATGAAGAAATTAGGAAAGTACAGGGAAGTGACTTCCCAGACTCTTGTATGTTTGATTGGACAGGCAGTGACAGGAAGCTTACTGGTTTAGATTCTTATTAGAACAGTGTTTATGAAGGAAATGGCCAATAAAGCTTTAGAGATTCTTTTCCTTTGCTAAACAATCTCTTAAAGATTTTAAGTATTCCTGAGTGACAATAGTGAAATATTTGTCATCTACAGATGTCACTGTGATAGAGATACCATCATTTAATGTGATGTCCTATTATACAAATATTTTGAAATTGTTATTGTTAGACTTTCCCTTAAGTATGGAAAAGGACAAACAGGTCCTTTTCAGCTCCTGAATGACTATCATTAATACATGAAAATGTTGAAATATTGATGAACTGAATGGAGAACACAGTTTCATTTCTGCATGTCTTTCCTTTGCCAGTGGGAGACAAAAGTTCAGCAAGGAGAAAAAGATTTTGAGCAGATCTCCAAAACCATTCGCAAGGAAGTGGGAAGATTTGAGGCACGTATAATTCTGAGTATATGGCATTTTTACTTTAGATAATACTGATGTTCCATGTAAAATTGGTTAATGCCATAATTTATTTATTAACAGAAGGAACGAGTGAAAGACTTTAAAACTGTTATTATCAAGTACTTAGAATCATTAGTGCAAACACAGCAGCAGGTAAGATAAATTTTAAGTTTTGTACCAGTTAATATTTAATGTTACATATTAGGTTAGTTAAAAAAAAAAAAAAAGACGGGCTGTAAGTGTAGCAGTTCCTAAAACAAAAATAACTACTTCTAGTCTGTATGGTATTGGAGAACACATACTGCAGTTTTCTAGCTATTACTATGCTCCTTTGCACAGCTCTATTCAGGCAAGCAAGGGAGAAGCTCCTGTAGGGATATGGGGAATGGAGCTTCTTGTCTGTTTTCCTTCTAAAACTGAAGTAATACTTGAACTTTTAGACTGGAATAAATTGTAATAAATACGTACTTTGAATTATTGAAGAGGCTTGCACACGCTAGAGGTAAGAATAGCAAATTAACCTGGCAAATTCTTTATAACTGTATTCTGTAGTATTTTGCTCAATGTGTAATAATAACTGTTGCTTGAGCGAAGTTGTATATTTTTTACTTGTATTCTCTTGCATAATGTAATAATGTAAATAGATAATATGATGAATCTGTGTTCTTACTGAATTGAGTGGAGAGAAGTTTGCCACAAGAAGAGGAAGGTATATGTGTTTTCTTTTCCGACGGTTAGTACTTAATAGTGATTTTTTTCCCCATTTTCTTCAAGCTAATAAAATACTGGGAGGCATTCCTACCTGAAGCCAAAGCCATTGCCTAAAAGAAGGATATTCCAAATGACAAGACACTCTGGATGTTTGTCCTGGATAAACCTAAATTCCACAGTGAAATCACTTTAAATCATCCAAATAAACCACTATATATTTTATGAATTAACATGTGGCTTTTTTATATACTACAGCATTTTATTAACAAGCTGCATGTCCTGACCCTCATTGAAGTGGACTGTGGCATGATGTTCTGCAATACATTGCTGAATTGAACACTATTGTGTCTTAATACTTGCACTAAAATGTGCACTGCAAGGCCAGAAAGCTGATATTTTTGTTCTTTACAATACAATGTTCTGTAGTTCGTTTACCTGATCTTTATGAAACAAATGTAGTTGCATCGATTAATGTTCACTCAAACATTCCTGTACAAAATCATGTTTTTGTGATTACAATAATAAAGGGATGTACCTTGTGAAACATTAAACACTGCCTTTGTGTCTGTAGATATTTATTGGTGTTCTCAGAAGTAGTGTTCATAACAATTTCAGATTGTATCAAAGGCTGAAGCAAATTCAGTGAAGAACGGTGAAGATGGTGTTAAAGAGGCACAGGCAAGTATTTGTGGTAAACTGTTTTGTAATTCTGATTCTCCTTGTTACAGGTATTCTTTTAACTGAAGTTTATCAGTGCCCTGGTAAAATATAATGCATGAATACTCAGAGACAAAAGACATGCATTAAATGAAATCTCATACAAAGTTTCTGAAAGATTAAGATCACCTGCATGGTCAAATGCTGATGTCCTACTCAACTGATAAATTACATCAATCTTAACCTGGTTGTTCATGGTCTCAGGATTAGTATAATATTAAAATCTTGCAAAAAATGTAATTAGGGGAGGAAGAAAAATCAGCCCTTCAGCTGAGAGTGTTGTAAGATAGTTGTAAGGGCTGCTATTCTACTTCTCTGTGTTTTCCTCAGTAGAAAATACATTTGCAGAGACTGTTCATATCTTCTGTAAGACACTAGAACAGTTAAACATTTTTCTGAAATACAAAAGATTAACATTGGAGATGCTACTTTGTCCATTGTCATCTTAATGACATACTGATTTCATCAATGGCATGTATTAACAATATTAACAATTTAACTGATATTAACTGTTACCCGGGTAGTGAGAGGCTGTTGCTTTCAGCTAATCATAAGATGATAAGCACACAGATGTGTATTGCTAATGGTCAAACATAAAGAACCAACCAGTACTATTTCTGAACAGATGGGAATATAACATCTTAACAGCAGCTGTAAGATCATATAGTCTGACATATGCAACAAAATTAGTGAATACTTTTAAGATTACCATCTTCCATTTTGTCTCTACAGAATTCTGATGACATAGTATTTCTGGGAATTTTCAAGAGAGGTTGGACAGACACAGTTATTTGAAAAAATATTTGTCAAGTTTTTAACAAGCATCTTAAAATGCTGAAGTACTAAAACCTTAAGCTTGTAGCAACCTGTGCATCAGTGCTAGTCATTTAGCTTGTAACTGATTATAAAAGCTCAAGTACATAGTAAGTTTATAGTGAAGAAACTGATCCACGCATATTTATGATATATGTGTTATGATATATGTGTTATGATATACTTTAGCTTGCAGGGTGCTAATGAAAACTGACAAGCAGCTTGAAATTTGTTCCAAGGTGAATACTTCGAGAATTAGTCTACTACATTTGAATTGGATATGCAAGGCTCAAAATGGGTAAACATACACATTCAGGATATTTTTTTCTTGAAGTATTTTCTCCAGCTTTCTTAGTGCTGAGTCTTCCCTTTACCACAGTATCAGAAATAGAATTCAGGATCCAGTTTCTTTTCTCTCTGATGGGAGAAGGAATAGCTTTCACATTAGTCTTCTAGCAGGGAATAGTATGACTATTTTATCCGCACTAGACAGCTGAAAACAAGAAGGAGATGTGTAGGCTTTTTTTCTGAAAACCAGAAGCCTGTGGGAGAGCAAAAGTATAATAGCATTTCTGGAGTTCAGTGTCACAGAGGGTTACTAATACAAAAAATGTGTAGTCTTTTTTTGCATCACAATACACTAGTGAAATTTCACATGTGGCTTGCATAAAACTCTTGTGTTTCAACAATTTGATCATTTACTTTGTTTGTATTCCCCCCTTTAGTCCACTTATGAGACTCCACTTATAGTACTGCCTCTAGCAGTACTATAGTACTGCCAGCATGAGAGAGTCATGGACCTGTTGGAGTGGGTCCAGAGAAGGCCCACAAAGATGATCATAGAAGGCTGTAGCACCTCTCCTGTGAGGAAAGGCTGAGAGAGCTGGGGATGTTCAGCCTGGAGAAGAGAGGCTCTGGGGAGACCCCATTGCAGCCTTCCAATACCTAGCGGGGGGCCTACTGGAAAGCTGGGGAGGGACTCGGGGGGTATGGTGATAGGACAAGGAGTAATGGTTTTAAACTAAAAGAGGGCAGATTTAGATTAGATATAAGGACAAAATTGTCTACTGTGAGGGTGGTGAGGCACTGGCACAGGTTGCCCAGAGAAGCTGTGGATGCCCCATCCCTGGGAGTGCCCAAAGCCAGGCTGGATGGGGCTTTGGGCAGCCTGGTCTGGTGGGAGGTGTCCCTGCCCATGGCAGGGGGGTAGAACTGGGTGGTCTTGAAGGTCTCTTCCAACCCAAACTATTCTGTGATTATGGAGATTAAAGACTTAACATCTTTCCTAGTATGATTAATGTCTTTATTAGCAGTTACTCAAACCAAGTGAATGGAGATATTGCTAAAATACATGTGTTTTCCCTGAGGAACTCACCACACTATATTGTACATGTTATAAGTGTTATTTCCCTGAATCTCCAAACCCAGGTACCACCATCATCAGTATGAATAAAACTAATGTGGATGAAATACTTGATTACTGCTGTAGAAGTAACTAACATTTGAAATGTTGAATAAAAGACAAAGCACTACTTTTTTTTTTTTTTTTTTTTTTTTTTTTTTTTTACAAATTTAATTTTTTTTGGTCTAATTTAGTTTTTTAGATTACAACCACAAATTTTAAAACATGCCCATTCCCATCTGTTGCTTTTTGAATTAAAAGTATATGGCCACTGAATGATGATGTGATGGGGATTAAATCAAATACATAGTTACCGTTCTTATACTTACATTCAGTCTACAGTAAGTCTCTAATTTAGTCACTGTCTATTTTAAAATTGAATATTCTGCTTTTTTATCAGTCAGTCTTCTACCTCTCCTGTATTATTTTTCTGTAAAGGCCGTATAAGGGATTTTGTGTTTTGGCATCTCTTGGGTTTGTGCTCCAGATACGTCATTTTCTTTCAAATTCTGGTGGAGATGAGCTGCTGGCTAGTATATTCTGTGCATTTAACTGAACAACCAGCATCCACTACAATTATGTCTACAGTGACAGGTTTCTTTTTAAATATATATACTATATGGTATTTCATTTGTAGGCTAGAACAGACTGTAATAATTTAAATCTTTGGCAAAATCTGAGTTTATTGCAACCATACGAGGAAAAGAAGTTCAATACTGAAACATGAGGAAGTGAGGTTTCAGGGTTATTCAAAATGATATGCTGTAATACTAAGCCAATTCTGTGGTTTGTTTTTGTTTTTAGTCTCTAATCTTCTGCCTTCCATAGTTGAATGGGAATTGAAATTGCTAATAAGCAGAGTAACTTTTGACAAAGTGACTTCTGTCTGTATTACTAAAATAGCTCTTTTTTGGTCGTCGTTTCATTTTTTTTGTTGTTGGTAGTGGGTTTTTTGTTTGTTTGGTTTTGTTTGTTTGTTTTGATTGTTTGTTTCTCCTTAAAATCAACAAGGAAATCACTAACGTAGGGAAGGCAGGGAAAAAAAATCAAGATCTGTCTGCTGTCATTAAGAAAACTGGGAAAAAGTGTCTCAGAAAAGGCAGCTCGGACAAAAAGATATTGTATGAAAACTAGGGTAAAAGAAATATGCAATGAGAATGGAAAGGCTTGAGGTAAACCACATGTCTGTGGTTTAGAGATACCAAGATAGGAAGAGCACAAGGAAGGAAGATGGCACAAATCACAAGAAAGGAAATGCTTTTATCTTAACTTTCACATCCGATGTGGTACTCTGGGGAAGGTCTCAGCAGGTTAGAGGAGCACTGCACCATCTGAAAGTCTGTCGTTACCTTACAGTAACTCAATTCCCCCCTGCCCCACCACCCTTCTCACACGTGCACTGATGCTGTTCAGAAAATTACTTTTTTGTTGGCTCCAAACGTTGTGGCCGTTTAGGAGGAGGAGCAAGTTTCTTGTTTGGTACAATGAGTTCGTGTGGAAAACTGACTGACAGCTTTCCAGATTTAACCTTTTCCGCATCTTCGCCAGCATGGTCTGTACACTCACTGGCTGCTGAAAGTCCTTTGTAACTCTTTAGAAACAACTACACTGCCACCACAGCAAAGCTAGATCTTTTGAGAAGCAAGGAGGGTGTGAACTCCTTAAAAAGCAAATTTTGCTGTTCTACCCGAAGTTTTATGAAGTGTGTTAAACTTTGCTACTATTCATGTAGGAGACCAGTATCAGTAGGACTACAGTGAGGTGCAGGCTTAAAAACAATCTTCCTGGTAGCAACTGAAAAATCAGTAAACTGATGTTCTGATCATATTAAGGACTGTCTTTTTAATCTGGTCTTTTGCTCTGACATGAACTTTACTTATCATTTTGATTAAAATTCGTACATACCTATTTCTAATCAGGAAACCAGTCGTTCAGAAAGTCCCTAAAAAGAGAGCATTGCTTAGTGGAAACAGATCTTTGAGAGGTGTCTGTGTCCATCCGTCTCTCTCCCCCATGGATTCATTCCAGAGTCAGGAACGTGGAATTGCCTCTGTAGGAGGAATTGCACAAGAACAACTTTGGAGGAGAAAAAAAATAGTCCTTTTTTTTTTTTTTTTTTTTTTTTTTTTATTTCCAATTCAAAAATGTTTAGTTTTTACGTACTGTGAAAAGATGATTGTAAAAATGCCACGTTTGCATTCATTTACTTACTGGAAGTGTGGCATGCTTCATTGGTTGGACATGCTAAATGATGATTCATAGCCTCTGTGATCATGGAAAAGTCTAGAGACAGGTAACAGTTGAAACAGTGGTGTATTTACCCATTTATTTTACATTCTGGATCAAGTTAGCTTAAGAATATAACCTAGGGCTGCAGCATGACCTGCAATCAAATGCAGTGTTAGTAATTCCGGGAATGCCAAAAGCTACAGTGGACCTCCTAGTGCCTGCTCCACAGCGGAATTTGAAGGCTGCCTGCATAATTGTTACCAGTAGAGCTCAACCATTTTTACAGTTTTCCTTTTAAGGTTACTGACATGATTTTAATAGAAGTTACCCCAGTTCAAATCGTGTTACATTTAGAATACATTCTCCTTTTGTGTGTGTGGGAGGGAAGAGGGGGATAATCACCATATATTGTTTGTGCAATTAACTTTCAAAAGCAAGAATTCTGGGTGGTTTTCAACACGTTGATAGCATTTTGTGAATTAATGTTTCTTAAATTTTTGTTCCTCAGTGTGTGAGACAAAGACAGTCCTTGGTCTGTCAGCCATGTGGAGAAATCCTATTTTTTCTTCAGCAGTAACTTTAGAGATTAACAAACTAATGATGATGTATCGTGCAAATTAAGTATTTAACATTCCAAAACATATTGATGTATTTGAATTCAGCTCACCATGTAATCTTCCTTGTTCCTCTTGGCTGATGCACAGTCAAAAGTTCCATTATGTACTATTGAATTTGAAGCCAGATTAATGTCTCAAACTTTTCTTTGTTAATAAGTTACATGGTATTAGGGCAAAAAGTAGCTTTTTGAAATTATTGGTTATTAGATGGCAAACAACCACAAATATTTCCCCTGTGAAATTCTACTAGCTTCGCATAAGTATCAGTGCATTACAGCATTCAAATGGTTCATCCATTTTGTACTTGGAGAACAGAAACTAAGATTAAAAGATTGGAGTTTTAACCAGAAACTAAAAATTATGATAGCATGGCAATTATACTTTAGCGTGCCCGTGTTTACTGGACTAATTAAACTATTAATATGTAACATATCTTCCCTTGGGACGATTATAATAATGTATTTGCCAGAGGTCGCTTTGGGGAAAAGTCAGATTCCTTGTTCAATGGCTTTACTCTCCGTTGTGGTCCAAGAATTTGACGCCTACAGCATGGGCAATGTCAAATGGCGCAATGGGACTGGGAATGAACATCTGTTTGCTTGTGTCACCTCTGCCTCAGAGCAGCACTAGGACTGTCTGCTGGTCATCAGCAGCTTAGGTCAGCAGCACAAGGAGCAGCATTGTGCAGAAACAAATGTCCAAGGACTGGCTAGCTTTGATTTCAGGACATTTTTTTATTATGTGTGGTTCTTTTTTTCCTTTTTTCCTTTTTTCCTTTTTTCCTTTTTTCCTTTTTTCCCTTCCCTTCCCCCCCACTTGTTCCACTTGTTTTTAGTCAAAGCATTCTATTTTGCATTGAATTCTTCAGGTCGTAGGTCTTGCTTAGAGCAAAATACAATTAAATTTAGCTGGCAGTAAAACGAAGAGAAATGGAGGGAAAAGAGCTTGTAACTTTTTTTTTTCTTTCTCCTTAATGTTTCTAGTCCAGAATGAAGCCAATTAGTTCTCAGAAGATGCTTCTAAAAGCTGGTCCTAGAAACACCGAGCTAGTGTAGCCACAGATGTCAGGGAACAGCACTCGTTTATCATTTGCGCCCACTTTTAAGGTCGGTTTTTGGCTGCTTATGCAAAGGGGGAGCTGGGGGGCGGCCGCTTCTCGCAGGTAACCGGTGACGGGACCAGAGGGCACGGCCTCAGGTTGTGCCAGGGGAGGCTCGGGTTGGAAATTAGGAGACTATTTCTCCTCAGGGGGTGTGCGTGGTGCCGCAGCCCCGAGCTCCGCCTGTCCGACGCCCCCCCCCCCGCCCCTTCTCCCCTCAGCGCCTCCAACGGCCGCGTCCCAACGGCCGCCCCGCCCCGCCCCGCGTCACGTGCGCGGCGTCACGTGCGGCGGGCCGATGGCGGCGGCGGCGCCGTTCAACGGCCGGCGGCGCCGGTGAGGCGGGAGGGCGGCGGCGTTGGCGCTGGCGTTGCCCGTGCTGCTGGTGATGGAGGTGTACATCCCCTCCTTCCGCCACGAGGAGAGCGAGCTGGAGCGGGGCTACACGGTGAGGGGGCCGGCGGGGCCCGCGGACCCCGGTTGGGCGTTTAAATCTCGCCGAGCCGTTAGCGCTAACGGCAGCGGGGAGGGGGGGGGGGTATGGGGGGTGAGGGCGTTAACGGCCGCGCCGGCAAGGGGCGAGCTGCCTGAGCATCGGCCGGGGCCGCAGCGGGGCCGCGTCGCTGGAGCTCGCAGCGGTGACCGGGGAGCGGGCACGGGTCTGGCAGCGGCGAGGGGCGCGCAGCCGCCTGCAGCCTGCTGCGGCGCAGCCCAAACTTCGTAACTGAGGCGTTCCTCGTGCCGTTACTTGGCCTCTTCAGCCAGGGGTGTGAATTTCTGCGCTGCAGCCCGCTCAGAAGCGACCGCCGTGGGCAGCTGCACCAGAAGTCGTAGCTGAAGTTTCTCTGGGCCAGGCGCACTTGCGGGAAAGGCAGTAGAGGTCTGCTCTGAGCGTAGCTCGGTGGTTTTCCGTTACGTCTCAAGGAGCTTGCTGACCGTACGTGAGCAGGGCTTACTCCCCTGTAATGGTAAATGTGCTGCTCTACTACGTAGTTTGCATAAGTGTTGTACCAGGGGCTGGAAATCACAGCCAGTGCAAGTGGGCATACCATAAGCCCTCCCTCCTGCAAAGCTGAGGTTGGTGAGACCTTACTGCTGCCCTGTGCTGTGCAGGAAGAGAAATTTACCGAAAAGGAAACAATAACAGCAATTATTTTGCATTGGAAAAAAAGGTGACTTCACTGGGAGAGTTGGAAGCATGGGCTCAGTGTCCAGACCCCATCAGCTCTCATTTTTTGGGGGCCCAATGTAGGATTCATAGTCAGAGGCTATGGTTTTAGTAGATACTGCCCTAAAAAATGGGGGTTGCAGGGTATTGAAGACTTTCAGTGATGAAGTAGATGTTTCTCCAGTTCTGGGCTACCTGAGTCTGGTGAATTAGAAAAGATAGGTAAGAGGAGAAAGTGGCACTGTGAAGTGCTGACTCTCCTTGAAATGCAGCCTTCAAATTAAAGGGAATGGGTGACATTCTGGAGGATTACAAAGTTGATGAGTGAAGTACGTTTTTTCTATGAAATGAAATCGTAGAATACCCCAAGTTGGAAGGGACCCATAAGGATCATCAAGTCCAACTCCTGGCACCATACAGGTCTACCCAAAAATTCAGACCATATGACTGAGAGCACAGTCCAAATGCTTCTTGAACTTCTACAGACTTGGTGCCGTGACTACGTCCCTGGGGAGCCTGTTCCAGTGTGCAACCACCCTCTCAGTGAAGAACCTCTTCCTGATGTCCAGCCTGAACCTCCCCTGTCACAGCCTGACACCATTCCCGTGGGTCCTGTCACTGGTCACTAAAGAGAACAGATCGGCGCCTGCCCCTCCACTCCCTCTCATGAGGAAGCTGCAGGTCGCTGTGAGGTCCCCCCTCAGCCTCCTCTTCTCCAGGCTGAACAGGCCCAGTGACCTCAGCCGCTCTTCATATGTCTTCCTCTCTAGGCCCCCAAGGGTATGGGTAATTCAATTGGTTGTCTTCCATCATCACCCTTATGTACAATATTAACCTCTAAAACAATATGGTGATGATCCTAGAAGTGCTTCTCAACCCAGTTGAACTTTTACCACTCTCTTTCCCACAAGTGCTGGTTTGCTCAGAATGACAGTGCTTTCAAACGTGGCTGAAACAAAGGGATGCCAGAGATGATGTGATTAATGCTGTAGAGGATGATGCAGCTTGGTGTGCGTTGGTTCCCTGCCAGCCTGGTCATGTACCAGGAGGTCTCAGAGGGTGTCTTCTGTGCTGTGGTTGTCAGAGGCCATGACAGTGAAACGGTCTGAAAAGGTGTTTTCTTGAGGAGGGTGTTGTTGCTGGTTCTCATTTCTTTGTTTCTAGAAGTGGTGATGGTGGTAACCTCCTGCGTGAAATGGCGGACTGTAAGGGACCCCTTTCTCTCTGCAGGTAACAGGACATGCTTCCTTGACATCTCCGGGCTTCTGGTTACTTCTTTGTCAGAACACGATGCGCTCATCCTGCCACCATCTCACTGCCTGGAAAGGAGAGATGGAAAGAGTGTTTGGCCTTTTCTGTAAGGAAGGTTGTTACCAACCGGCTGGCTTGCTTTCAGCTTGCTTTCCTGAAACCTGGTGGTTTTCTTTCTCTGCTTGGTACCACTAGGCAGCACTGGGAAGATGGCATAGTCAGAGACCTGTCAGGCACCAGCTGCAGGAGCAGAATAGAGTTCTGGAGAGGGTGAAGGTTACAGAAACTGGAAGCTGCTTCCCGGTTTCAAAGGGAAAACCAGGGAGAAATCAAGAAGTAGAAGGACCCAAGACCAAGTGGGGTCTTGGCCAATGAAAAGGTCAGGTCAGGAGAGAAAAGATTAAAAAGAAAAATGAGGTGAAATTCTGTAGTGCCACACTTCAGATAGTGCTCAGTCAACAAAGTAAATGGGGAGCTCACTCCCTTCTGTCTTTGTTTCAGGAGCTCAGCTTTACTAAAGTGCTCTTCTCAGATACAAAAGCCTAAAACTTTACACCTCCTCCTCCCCCTCAAAAAAATAATAAAAATAAAAAAAAAAATCTTGAGTAAACTTGCACTTGTTCCAGTTTTGTTCAGGGCATATGTAAAACAGTGAAATACAGAATAAGGAAAATGTCTGTTTTCCTTGTGGACAACTAGATTTCATTGTCAGTTTAAATTGATGACACTACCTTCCAAACTATTGAGCCTGTGCTAATAAATGCAACAGTTGTTCATAATTTGGCAGTGAATGACCTTTAAATGTAGACGCTTACTAAGGATATCTCTAGGGAACAATTTAACTTCGAAATGACACCCATGTGTTCTTGTTATCATTTAAATATGCTCCCTTTGTCAATAACAGAATAATAAATACTAGTTAGATTTCTAATGTTGATTCTGATGCTAGGGAACTTGCTGAATAAATTAGTGTATGTTTGATTTATATTGACCAAAAATTTTTTACAGTGGTATATTGCAGGTCAAGGTGACATACATTTAAATGTGTTACAGAGCAGAGGGCATACTTGACTGACACATGTGCTTACTACGTTTTTAATTAACACTTCAATACTACTCCCAAAATTGCTCTTGGAGTTGCAAATGTTGTGGAAGCAAGATATGACCTGTAAGACAGTGAAGTGCCATAGATTTATTTTTTTTTTTGAAAGTATGTAGACTTTATCTTCACAGAAGCAGCAGTTTAATTACTAGGCTATACTCTTTGCTTATGAAGTATAAAATTGCACAGGCTTGAAGTTTGGTACAAATTATGTACTTCAGCATTCTTTCTTCTTAAAGCAGGTATGTACAGAGTCAAAAAGTGAAGCTGTTAGGTGTTCTTCCATAGGTAGCCCAAGACTAGGCCACTGTAGCAAGTGATAAAGGGGGAATATTTGTAAGTATTGTTGTTGTAAAGCGTGGAGTAATTATGTGAATGAGTTTACTTCAGAAACTTCAAGCATTACTATTCCAAGTCTTTTTCTGAACCTCTGGGCCATGTGAATTTGGTAGTTTAAAAAAATCAGAACTGGGTCTGCCTGCCTTGAGGAGGATACTGGTGAGGATGAAAACTTTGTTCTCACCAGTCTGGCTTGTGCAAGCTCACCAAGTGTTACTTTGAATCACAAATCCTTCTGAAAAGCAGCAACTCCAACCAAGTGCAAGGGAGATAAGTAGAAATGTTGGGTCTGTTGTTGCAAGTTAGATACTCTTTTTGTCACAGTATCTAAACAAAGAGCTTTCAAATGTGGTGGTGTCTGTACAAGGGAGTCATGGCAGGTGTGTACACATATATTCTCTCTCCTACATCAGAAGAAGAGAATAAAGTTGATTTGAGAGATACCAATGATTCTGTAATGTCAGAAAAATGAGGTGGGAGACCATTGCTTTCTTCAGTTCCAGTGGAGGAGAATGAATTAGCAGATGATATTGTTAACCAAAATTTATTTTTTGGTTAACTTGTGCATTTGGCAGAGCTGGTGATTAAATTTCTTTCCTCCAGTCAGTTTTCCTCTTGACAGACTTTGAGTCAGTGATATGAAACTGACTGCTTTGTGTGCAATGGGAACTTGAAGGGTATAAAGCAAGTCAAAAGATAATTTTGCAGTGCACTCGAAGGCAGCTAAGGCAGAAAAAAAAAAGTAAAACCAAAGTGAAAAAACAGACCGATTGTGTACATAGCGATCAGTTAGAGTTGTTTCTGGTTTTGTGTTTAATCAATTTGGGGATGTAGGCAGATTTGACAGAGACATATAGTTCCCGTGATCTCTAATTGTTGTGCAATTGTTCAAAACCACTGATTCACAGTCACGAAAAGGGCCATGTCAGTGGAAAGGGCCATGTAACATTTCTTAGAGCAAGAAATCACTCTCAATGTGCTCTTTAGGGAATTCAGCAGTAAAATAAAGAAGTAGCAGAATGATGACCTGTATCAATTTACCATCTGAAAGACCAAGAGTTGACACTTTCTGACAGTAAACCATAACTGCTAAGCATCCATTCCGCAGTTCTCTCACAAGATTACTAATTTGTGGTTTTGATGAGGAAGTTACATTTTCAGAAAGATAGGGGGTAGCAGAGCATTCAGACATGCATCACAATGAAGATGTATTTGAATTTCATTGAATCTCTGAGAGGTAGTAGTGACAAAACTTTGTTAATAACACAATGCTACCAGTGGAATTATTTCATCAGAGGGATTCATGCTTAACTGCTTGTGCTGGTGTTTTCTGTCTCTATAACATCAAGTTATGCTACTTGTAAAATCTTGTCAACAAAGATAGCGTTAATACGTTCTTCACTTCCCTGGAGGAGTGAGAATGTACCAGGCTTAGAAATCCAACATGAGGGAGGATGGAATTGATCACTCTATTTTTTTATTATGGTAATGCACATTTTAATTGGTCTTTGAACTTTTTAATGTCCAGTGCAATTTATTTGAGGTTTAACTGTTAATTAGTTATCATTGTAATGTCATTTATTTTATTGGAATTTCAGTTTGTAATGATGCCATTTTTGGTAGGTGTCTGATGAGCCCTTAAAAAGTTGAAGATGTGTTTTTTTTTTTGTCTAGAGCACTGACTAGGCTATTATATTAAGTAAGTTCATATTGAAGGAGCAGTTTTAGAAAACTGTATTTTTAATAATAGATATTTATTTTTACGATAACAGGAAATCCTACAAATTCTTCAAACCATTACAATTCAAAACTATCAGCTGGAAAACACTACCAGATAATCCATCCGTTTATAAGTGATAATTTTTGCAGACTTTATGAGAATTTGCAAATAATTTGCATGAATACTTCGTTCTCAACCTATCTGTCTCCCTTTTTAAGTCCACTTTTGAAAGTTTAATATAGTGGAATTTAAAGGGTAGCTTATGTGGAGGCTGAATATGCATTCAAATCTTAGTGGATCTTGAATAATGGTCTTTAAGTCTTGGTTGTTCTTGGAATACAGAAAAAAATAGGAAAGAAGTCGATGGAACTTTGTACTACAGCTTGGTGACCTGGTTGTGTTTCTTGCTCAATAGGCCACTGAGGACAAAGTTTAGCCAGCTTGGGCCCAGCTTTGCTGAGATGCAGAGAGGCGCGGAGAGGTGCATGTCCCCTGGCGTGCCGGGAAGGGGGAGACCCCAGCACAGGCAGCTGGCTGGCAGGGCGCTAGGAGGTGGGACCACAGTGCTGCCCCTCAGCCTGCTGGAAGTGCGCCTGTTCTGTGCCCCTGGGCAGGCTGCTAAGCAGTTTTGATCGTTCTTACTGTCAGCAGCCATCATTTTGCGTTATGGTTTTACAAGAATTGTAGGAGGATGTGTATCAACTTTTCATATTCACTTTTTGGTAAGCCTTAGATTTCTGTGGCTTGGGGCAGGCTAACATCGCGTTTTGTTAGGGTCCTCTGAAAGAGGATTTTGATGACAAAGCAGAAGTGTTGTCATCTACTTTGAAAGTGTCATTGCGTTCTTTATGGGAAATAAAAGGACTTCCTGATAACAAGTACCTTGTGGCTAAAACATGGATGCTCTCTTCCCTTGAATGGCATTTATTATTATTACTATTATTACTTCTACCTAAATACAATGCAACAAGCATTTCACGTTTGGTAAACCAATAAATGTTGTGTGTTATGTTGTTTTAAATGAAGTTATATGGCACACTGCGGCAGTGCTTAGGTACCTCTGGGCGTTTGAATAAGATAGGAAAGAAAGAGCCTACAAGAAAGGGGCACCATCTGCGTTCCAGGTGCTCATCGAAACACCACTTTTCCTCCCATTCCTCCGCGGCAGGTGCGGTGAGAGCTCCCCCTCCTGTTCGTAACACTCTTCAGCCCTAGAAATGCATGTGTAGGAAATCTGTGAAGATGCTTTTGAGGCTGAAGCTGCCACCAGTGCGGGTAGGGTTGGTATTGTATCACAAATGACCCTCAAGCCTCCACAGCATCTTCCATTTAGTAGATTATTTATTTGTGTATCACAGTGTTTGCAGGTCACAGTTAAGACCAGGGCCTCTAGGCAACAGTTAAACTGCGTGGTACAGAGAGTTTCAAAACTCATTCTTACCTAAACTGGTAATAGCTGATTCCTGATGAGATGCTGTGAGAAGTAACATCTGTCCTTACCCTGCATCATTACTGCATTGCTATAGCATCGTTATTGCAAGACTACTCAATGCTTCAGTATAGTGAAAATGGTATGGGACTTCTGTGGTGGTCTTTTCTCCCACTAGTGTACCTTGAGAACTGTGAGATAAGAATTACTGATCTCCATTATTTTATTTTATGTATTCCTTGTCTCATCCTGCAATTGATTCACTTCTTAAAAATGGATTTTTTTTTTTGTACAGGAGCAGAAGGTATTCATGTGTTGCAGTATTTCCAAACTGGAAAATAATGAAACCTATCATCTCTTACATAAGGACAAAGAAAGTCTTGATTGTGGGGTGAAACAATCAATTGTTCAGCAGCAAATTTGTATTGATTACAGTGAACTGCTTTTATGAAAAGTGACCATACTTACCTCAGTGAACTGCCTTTACGTATGGCCTCACACTGGTCTCAGTTTCTTTGCATTTAGATTCCTGTCTTGTTACTTAGTGGTCAAGCTCTGTCCAGGAAGAGAACTACCTGGTCATGTGCCTTGCAGTCAAGCTGTGATGGTAATTACACTCTAACTTTCATGTTCTCTTGAGATGTGAAAACATAAGGAACATGTCTTCATTTTAATCATAAATTAAAGAACTAATAGATTTACAGGAATGTCAGAATGTTATAACAACATTTACTTTGCTTGAAACCTGTGAAGAAAAAACAAAATGTATTTGGAGTAGAATGCTATGTAACTGTAAAACAGATTTGGAGTTCAGTCCAATGCCATTATAGGATCAGAAAATGTATTAGCCTGTTGCTTTTCTTAGTTCTGCCAAATTTTAAGAAAAAATATGTTCTGCAGTGACATAAGCTACATGAAATTCCAAACTGTTCCATTTTTAAAAGTATGTTAGAGAACATTTAAAAGCTAAATTTTAATATTAAAAAAAAAAAAATCCATTCTACCTCAAAAATACAAAGACCTAGCTTCTGTTTTTAAGTAATAATGAGAAAGTATAAAAGGACTGTAAAAAAAAAAAATAAATAAAAAGCATCCACTTTTGGTATTGAATAGAAAATATCAGAGGCTTTTCATTTTGCTGAGTGCTTAAAATATGGATGTGTGATGGGTAGCAAATCATTCTTTTTACCATTCACCGTGTTTTAAATCTGTTTTGACACAGATTACAAAACTCAAGTACAGATTACAAAGCTAAAGTGTGGCTGAGGATGCTATGTTTTTCCTGCTGTATTTTTCCTATACATCACAATCTGGTTCTTTAATATTTTCAATTTTGCCTTCCCTTGGCAGAAATATTATGTCAGACTTGCAGGCTTTGTCATAAATTCTTCATACCAGTTAGGAAAAGGGAACAAATATTCTTCCCTTTTAAAACAGAACTTAATAAGAACTTACCAGGAGTGCTAGAAAGGGTAGTAATTGTCTTCTCTCAGATAAGACAATCTTTATGTTGTCCTGAATTAGAGACAAAGTAGGATAATATATTTTAAGTTCATTGTTTTCAGTTAAGAAATCTAACATTTTCTCTTTACCTTCCAGTGCATAATTTCTACCATATATGTATCCAAAAGTAAGTGTAAAGGGAGTATGTTGATAGGAATCATGAATAGTTTTAAGAATCACTCTATTCCTACATGCATTTAATATTCATGTTTGAGTTTTTCCTTTACTACTAAATGGTTTGTGGCTAATTGCAGCTTTGGAAAATCTCTAAACCTAGTTCTAAGACTGAAAAGAAGGAGTAGCATCTGGTTTGTAACACAAAACCCTAAATTATAAGCCTGATTTTTGCACAGTCCGTGGAAGAAGGAAGACGTTTTTTTCTGAAAGTTCAGTGTTCTGTAAACTAGGAAAAAGGTGACCAGATTTTAGTTGCCTAAGCCATGAATGCCACTGCTTCTTCTTCTGATCTTTTTTTTTTTTTTTTTTTGTGAATGCTATGAATGTCATTATTCTTCTTAAATTCAGTAGCCAAGATAATACTGCTAAAGCAAAACTTTTGATCTGCTTGAGTGTTTGAATAATACATTTTGTGAGCTGACACAGGAGAATGCAGTTACTTTAGTTTAGAGATGCATTTGGTGTCTAGGTAAGAAGTGGCAATGTAGTGCACATTTAAAACTATTTTTTGCTACTCACCAACTAAATTGTCAAAAATTGCTGATTTGAAAGGGGGTAAAAACCTGCTTAAAGTAATCACAGATATAACTGTTATCTGTTAAGGGCTAAGAACTTAATGCCCCATTTCTCAAATGAGTTTTTGCAATAACGAGATAGCTGTATCACACTCCTAAGTGAAAAGCTCATGAACCTGCCTACATGGTTATTTCCAACCTCTACTGTGCTAACAAGCTCCCAAAGTTGTTGCTTATAAAAGTGGAAAATGGACCTGATAAAAATGTTTAGTCTGCAGGGCTGCATTTTATTTATCATATCACAAAAGAACAATGTTTTGTTGCATCATGGTCAAAATAGAAGCGACCTTGCTTGTTCATGAGTGCTCAAAGCTTACAGATAAGAGGCAAAATAATAGAGTACAACAGAAAGAGTGTAGTGTAATTATTTGTGGCTTGTCAAGTGAAGCCCTCTCAGGCCCCAAGTGATTCAAATCTGGGAACTCTGCACAATTCTGTACACTAACCATAGCCAGCATCAGAGAAATCTAAGCCAGCTTCTCCGACAGTGCTGAAATTGCATCAGTTTGTCATGCACTGAGCATGCCAGCTTCACACAATATCATTTGCTTGCAAATCGGCCTGGCCCCAACGCCCTGAGACACATTCTTTGGTATCTGACTCTTGGCCTGTGATTTGTCATGTCTCTAGTGCTATCGGCGTAAAGTAATTTTAATAGATTCTGATGGTTTGCCTGTGGAAGGTAAAGAATGCACTACAGATTGTGTCAGGTAGCTTTCTATGGCATGTAACGTGGCAGAGGCCCTCATGATGGTGATAGCCAAACAAAGAGTATGGAGAAATGAGAACCCTATTTTGAGTGGTATTTAATGCCCCCCTTCTCAACACCCTGCAGTGGACGTCTTTGCTAACTCAGCAGATACAAGAATTTGCAGCTTAACAATGCAACATTATTTGTGCTTAAGTGTTGTTTATGTGTCAAAGATGCAGACAAAATTCAGTGGCTTTGTTTCTCCCTTTTGGGGAAAAAAGTGCTTAAAATGTAAAAATGTTAAGTGATTTCTGTGGACTAAACTGTATATATTTGATTATTATTTTCTTGGTGTTTAACTCCGTTATTTGGAGCTTAAATACCCTCTAAATAAAATCACTGAATTTTTTAGCAATTATGTTCTTCAGTAGTGTTTTTTAAAAAAGAGAGAAAAACTTGTACAATTTCTGCCTAAATATATCTTATGTTAAATTACATAAATATACCTTTTAATATAGATTTCTGATTAATTTATTTGTAGATTTTAATTAGTTATCTGTGAATTGTTGGATAATTAGATCTTTGTTTACAGTAGTTTTCTTTCATTATGAAGTAAGTGTATGACATTTTTTTACTCTTTGTTTGACACCACTGAGATGAGATTATTTCACCATTGACAACTCTGATCTTTGCATCATTTTTTTTCAGCTGACTTCCTTAATTGATTACCACTTTGGTGTTGGAGCCTGCAGCATAGCTCTCCAGAATTCTGCTGACACCAATCGATTAATGTGAAGGTGTTAATGTTAGTGATTTCATCTAAGAAACATTCAAAACCATGTCAGTAATCTGTTCTTAAAAACTGCCAGATCATTGAATCTTCTTGTTTTGAACATGTTAGTTTGGGTTAACAAGAATTTCTCTGAAGTGTGGAAAAATATGTATTAGTTAGTCCTGTGGGAAGAGAAAATTTTTATTCCATTGTTGTACATCGCTATGGCATACATGCACATACTTTAATATTTAACAGACTGTTTTAAAAAATGTTCTTATTAATATTCATGGTATCTCTGAGGAATTTATAAAAATGCCAGAGCACAACGCATTTCTTTTTAATTTTACCTAGGGAATTTCTGACAGCAATGTAACTCTGAGCAGCCCGCTAGCAAGTCTATGCAAGTCAGCCACTTTCCTTTCCTCTTCAGCTTCCACATTTGCTTAGCAGTTTTGTTTAGCTAAGCTAAATGCTCAAATGAGCCTGCATTTTTTCACTCTCTGTTCTAAATATTTTCAGAAAAATACTATTGCATTACACAGTTCCTCAGAGAAACTCTGGTCAGAACCCACTGTTGCTTTATTGTACATGAAAAGAAAGAAGGAAAAATTCTTTTCAAGCTTGAAGTAGACCAACTTTTGAAAATGTTTTGCTTTTATTCCTTGGTGGAGTTTTTTGTAGTATAGTTTCTATTGAAACTTACTGTACATTTTTGCATAGTGCTTAACTGAAGTGCTATACATGGATCACTAAAAGAGCTCTGCCATATTTTCTAGTTAAAAAATGCTGTCAGTTGTGGAAAGTACAAGTTAGTTGAGTCCAGTGCAGATGCTCTTAACATTTGAGTTTTATTTGTACTGTTGCAAGCTAAATGAGTTGTTGCTAAGCAAAGACCAAAGCCAAACCCCTTATATTTGCACAGGGGCAGAAGGTAGGCATGCATGCATACACACATGTTGTACATATGTGGCTACAGGTATTCAGAAGCACATGTGTATGCCAACACTGGAAGGATTTATTGAGCGTATTGCAGAGAGCTCTGTTTGTGGTCCTGTATGAGCTAATGTTTTAATGACATGGATGATGGGATAATGTCCTTATTTAAATTTGCCATCAACACGAAGGTGGAAGTAAGAGTGAACATGCTGGAGAACAAGAGTAGAATCAAAAATAAATTTGAATTGGAAATACTATTCAAGAAAGGAAAATAGGGTGCTAATTCAACAGGAACTGATGCCAACTGCTGATCTTAACAAATAATAATCAGTAACACAGCATAGGATCCAGCAGATCAGGTAACATGTCTTCTGAAGAGACGGGGTGCTTTTCCATCACAGGGTGGCCATGATGCTAATGTTAGCTGTACCCGCTGGGGTTTTGAAAGACGAATATGAGAAAGAGTAGTCCTTACCAATGCTGAGTGGAGTGTATACTAAGCTGGACACCCATGTCCAGACTTAAGTACTGCACTCTAAGAAGCATGGGAACTTGTGGGGAAGAGTGTCCATAAGAGAAAGCAATGTAGAAGGGCATATAACTATTACACTACTTTCTAGATTGATGATAGTTGTGAAGAATCAAATGCACCTTTTTTTTTTTTATGTGAAAGGAGAGAGCACTGGGCAGCAACTTTTTAGCAATCCTCAGTATAAAGGCTGTTAGAAAGACAAAGGAGGCAAATCAGCCTGCCAATTGAAGATGCTGTAATCCTCTGCTGGGCAGTTTCTTGTAATCTACAGCAGAAGTGAAAAAGATTTTTTTATGAAGTGGTGTTGAATAATGAAGGTACTGCAGCATGAGAGTAACTTTCAGCAGTAGAGTATGGAAACTGTCTGCATGAGGTTTAAATGTTTCTGTCAAGACTAAGAAGTATAGTTGGTCCTGCTTTGAGACAGCAGGGTGAGCTAGGTAACTCACAGAGATAGAGGACTAGAATAGATCTGCCTGAGGTCCTTCAGTATTGGGAGAGAATATGCAGAAAACTTGTGTAAGTAAATTCCTTGGAAGGTCTGAAGTAGAGCTGGCCATCTTCCAGCAAAGTCTTGTTAAAACTTATTTGTGTAAGCCTCTAGCAAAAACTCAGTAATTGTTCTTTGCATTATTTCAACAACTTTACCTCTATCCAGTCCCTAGCCTCTTATCACTTACAAATTCTGTGGCTTTCTACAGTTCCTGAGAGTTCACCTGGAGTAGCTCTGTTCTCTTCCCCTTGGAAATATTAGAGGTTCTCATAGTGGAATGGTCACTGAAAGAATCATGAGCTGCTGCCTCTCCAGGTAGAGAAGAAACATCTTTTATTTTCTTAGCCTTTTGCAAGGTCTTCCTGGAAGTAGTCATTCTTTCCGGTCCCCAAGTAGCATTAAATTTTGAGGCGAATGCAGTGATTGGGGCAGACTTGTCACACTAGATTATTTTTTGTGCATTGTTTAAACACTGCTAATACTCTTCAGTAAAGCATTTTGTTCAGTGTTCACACTGACCCCAGTGCTTATTTGTTTAGGACTTCAGCCTTATAAACAGTGCAGAACTGGACCAAGTGTATCTCTTTCCATAACTGTACATGTACGTAGCAATGAAGGGAGGTGCAGACTGGGGGGATCTGATTCTATAGGCTAGTGAAGAAGTGAAAAATATTTGGTTTGACTCTTACCTCGGTGCACCTCTTCCTGTATATAGTTTCTGCCATAAAATGCAAGCTCTTTAAATGTTTAAATTGCTAGATGGCTGGATTATGAAGAGATGCCTAGAGTGGTGTTTTACCTGTGAAGCAGAAAGCAGCACAGGGACAGGAATGGCAGGAGGGCTGATCAGAGCTCTGGTTGTCCATCCCTTTGTCCCTGCCCATGGCAGCGGGGTTGGAATTAGACAATCTTTAATGTCCCTTCCAACCCAAACCATTCTGTGATTCTCACCTGCCTGGTTTAAAAAAAAAAAAAAAAAAAAAGCATACAGGCAGGCTGTTATAAGAGGCGAAGGCCCTGCAGGAGCCTTTCCCAGAGTTAACACCTGAAAGCACAGATGTGTTCCACCCCAATCCTGTCTAATCTGAAGAGGCGTGAAGGCGGCTTATACATTTCCTAATGACAGAAATCAAAGCACAAAGACCAAGCAGTTTGTGCCAGTTCCCATCAAGAGTTTTCAGGAGCTGATCAGAGACCTCTGTTTTAGAGACTAACAGAATATTCCAGGGGGATTTGTGTAGTGGCTGTTGTTGCTGTGTTACCTACCTGCAGAGTTTACTGAAGATAATGGCTAATCTTGTATTTAGTTAATGCATTAAGTACCTGTTTTTTGCTTTGTGGCTATGCTCTTCCTTGCCATTGTGGACTTTGGTGCTTAAAGATTAGTGCTATCGTCTTTGCCTGACATTTCTTACGTGGTGCCTGCTAGTGTATACCTTGCCTGTGGCCTAATGAAGGAGCCACTATGTAATGAATTTCTGGAAAGTTCTTATGTGCTTGGTCCTATGTTTGCTCTGTTGAGCCCTAACACTCTCTGCATCTCAGACCATATGTTTTGCCAGATGTCTCAGGCAGAGCAAGGCAATAAAGCAGTGCTATGCCACCTGCCATTCCAGTTCCCTTCTGCTGCTCTTAGACACATCCACAGGTTGCTTAGCTTCATTTTATTCTCAATGTCTGTAATTCATTTATTGTTTATGTCTAGGTGTAGCTTTTTACCTTTAACACCAAGAAAACAACCAAAAATCTTCTGCAGTTCCTGCAAGACTAATACTTTAAAAAAGAAGGCTTGGTGCAAAATAGGTGTGCAGTAGTATGGCGATGTGCTTCTGGCCTGAGCACTAAATAAGCCCCTTGTGTTTCACTGCTGTCCTTGCATAGTGGGTGTTTGGTGCTGACTGAATTAGAAATCCTTAGTACACAAGGATCAGAGTTATTAACAAAGAAGGTGACTAAGATGAAAGATCTTTATTCCTGGTAGCTCATACAACCAATTTCTGTATTTCTCAAGGGAACAGGGTGAGATTATGGGGGACGGTGTGTTAAGTAGGCAATAAGAGTCAACATTTACTCAGGTCCAGGTTGCACAATTTTTATGACGGAAGCCCCTTTCTGCCTCCTGCATTATAACAGTTTTTAATTCTTATTTTGTAGACAGTGAAACATGATTCCATTTACAAATCATCAGCAGATTTGCGGAGGAGCATTGGGGACTGATTGATCAATTTATCAGGGGAGGCAAGTGAATAGCCAGGCAATTTGTGTAGTGGCTGACAGCCTTTGACTGGAGGCCTCAACGCTGGATCATCGAGGCACTTAACTAGAATAATGAAGTATTAATTATTTTTTTCTTAAGAACAGTTTCAGCACAAGCTTATTTGGAGAGATCCTTTGGACACTCAAATCTGCACAAGAGACAAGGTACCATGAGGACACACTCTGAAAAGGAGTTTGTGGAAATTCCCAAACCAGCCAGATATTTTCTTGCATCCCTGCAGTCACTGCATGGCTTTGCACTGCTGAACAGAGACCAGGTCTTGGAACCTGGTACAGGTAAAAAGCTGTAGTTTGATCAGAGCAGACTACTGATTATTAAGTTTGGTACCGGAGCTGGCTTGGCAACAGCTTTGGCATTACGTTACTTTCTACTACCATAAAGAGGGAGTAATGGTTTTTAATAGGCTTATGCCCCTTCTGTTAGTGCAAACAGCTTGAAAACAGTCACTTTTCTGATGTAACACAAAGCTACAGACTCCCTGTTTCACCAAGAAGACTACAGGAGACAGAGGTTTTGAAAATTTAAGTTCTTCAACTTTTTGACAGGTTGTGGATAGTACCAGGCTCACCTAGGCTAAACTTCTAACAGTGCTTGGCCCTCTTGAGATCCGTCTCTTAGGTTTATCTCAGAGCTGAGAACATGATTTTCTCCTGCCCTGGCAACTCCTCTGAACACTTTTGACACTCTTTTTGGAGACACCTGAATGGCAGAACTGCACAGGTTTGGTAAACCATTTCCTAGAGAAGCTTTCTGCCAGATTTACTTCTTGGTATCACAAATTGGGTGTCTGGAATTAGCAGATGTTTCTGAAGTTTTTTGAATTGAGTGTTTCAGTATTTCCACGTTCACAAAAGATGACTTTATTTTCAAATACAATTTCAAATCTCAATTTTATTTTCAAATACAAATTCAAATACAAGTAATATTACTTGTATTTGATTTCTGTGAAGAGTTGGCATAGTCCAATAAGGATACAGTAGAAAAAATGGTGATAAGGAAGTTGGTAATGCTTGGTTCAATTCAGGTTTTACATGCCACTTGTCAGGCCTGGGATCAAATATGATGAGCAAGGCAGACCACGACAGCATTGGAGCACTTGCTCACTGAACGGCACCAAGATCATGAGAAATAAGTTTTTTAATTATCTCTGAGTCATTAAGCACTAAGGGATTGATTAAATTATACGTTATTTCTTGATGTTCATGTCTTTGGAGTGCATGGCTTTTAACCTCAGTGTTATTTTGTTTTTGTTTTTTTTCAACATAATATTGTCTAAATTTTATACTTTCACAGAGGATGTTGTAGGACTCTGTGTATTTCAGTGGAAATAATAGCAAAGTTCACTGTTTGGTTTTGAAAAAAATGTCAAGTTACAGTTGTCTTAAATATTTCATAGCATGTCATTGTTGTTTTTTTCTTATATTCTTCTTTGTGTAACATTGTAAATATTTAAGTATGGCTCCCAAAAATAAAATCTCTATAACATGTGGAGATCCTGTTGAAGACCCTAGGGATTTGGTGTGCTAAATTAGCACTGGCTGAATGCATTTCAAAAACAACTTTGGACTGTAATTGTTCACTTCAACAGCCTTGAGTGGTCAGAAATGAAGAGTCAGGGTGTAGGCTAGACTGCACATGACCACTGAGAGTTCAGACGTCCAGACTTTGCCCCCAGGTTCCAGCTACCCCTGAGCATCTGGAACTAGTGGTGTTTTTTGTGAGCTCCTGGTATGAACAAGTCTTGTGCAGCTGTGGGCTGAGTTGGTTTAGATGCAGTAGAAATTTTCAGTAGCTATGGAATATCCCTCTTAATTTGCAGGATTTTTTAAGCAGGGAGAGAATGTTGAATTTTTGTCTGTTAAGCTTTCTGAGCAAAGGTTTCCTTTAGGAGTGGCAATTAACATTGCTTTCTAGAACTAGATTCTTGGAAGAATACTGGCTGAAATGAAGTCAAAAGCAAATGTTCCTCTTGTTTGGTCAATCTCCTGCATGCTTTATGTTGTAACTATATGTGTGTGTGTTATTAAAAAGCTTGATGGTCAAAGAAATGCACTGAGAATTCATGTTTAGTGTAAGCTTTACTGTTTCCAAGTTGGTTTTCAGCCTAGCTGGGTAATGACTTCACACAGTGTGTGTCTAATATAGAATTTGTTTTTTAAAAAGTGAACATTCAGCACTTCAATTAAACAAACATTTTAAGACTTCGTTTAAATTAATAAATGATATATATTAAGCGATACGTGTGCCGTTGATTAGGTGATCAATGTCAGAGCACGTTATTGGTCATCTGGCTTATTAGATAGTTGTGTATGAAACCAGGTAGTATTTAGACTAATAATTAGATAATTCCATGAATTTGTGTGTTATGTATTATATAAACAGTAGCAAAATTAGTCTGATTCATGGGGGCTTATTGTAGTAATTACTATTCATGTTTAATTGGGAAAGCATGGTAAGTATATGTTTTTCTCATTTAAAAACTGGTAGACTGGAGTTTGTTTCTCCTAGATTTTTATAGAATTTTGGGGGGAAACATTTAAACTCTTAATAATAATGTCTGTCAGCCACAGAAACAGGTATATGGTAAGCATTCTTTACAAGCCCTCTGCTTGTTTATTTTGTTACTTATATTAAAAGGAGGAATTAATTTTTAAGAGTCCATAGGATGACTGGACTATTTTTGCCTCTGAATTATTACTATCACCCATTCTGTAACTTGAAAGAAATATGTAAATTCTTTACCTGATGTTTGCCCCTGTAAATTAGGGCAGATTCATTCCCAGGAGTGATGGTTTCTTTCATTTTTTATCTTTGTTCGGGTGCCTAGCAGACCGGTAGGGGTCACTCTATGTATGCATTGAATATAGCAAGTATGTAAGTCACTTTAATTACTTTTTTTTTAATTGCATATGCTAACATACTTGAAAACAATAAATTCTAGAGAAGAATTGTACTTGTTATTTATTATATGATTCTATTATACTTGAGTTGGGACTGTCTGTACCAAACATAAAGAACATTTCATAACATTTCATGTCATGACATTCAAATGCATGTCATGACATGCTTTTTAACATTTCATAAGCTAACTGCGAAATGTTGCACATGCCAGATACTGGATGTCTAACTTGATACAGCTTCAGAGTTGACTTTGAGAGTGTCAATCTTCACATCTTGAAGAAAAGCTGAATGGTTTGAAAGCAGCTCTGCTTGGAGCTGCTGCACTTCCGTTCCCTAAAATTCTGAAAAGAGGCTGGTAAAGTCTGGTGAGACAGATCAATGGACTGCATAAATGCTTCAGTGATGTTTTCTTGTATTTCACTCAAAAAGTGAACTTTAAGGCCATTTTTGACAAGTTCTGTGGAAAGATACCAGGCACGTTTTTCCTTCTGAAGTGTGTATCTCTAAAGAGAAATAGATGGCTGATAATATCCTGCCCAAGTCTGGTGGTTAATCATGCAACTAGTTGATAATCAATGTGGTCACATCAAACCAATATATGAGATCCATCTGTTTCTAGTTTTTCTGTAATGGCAACATTGAGAAATATCCCTCTTCCTTCCATAAAATCTATATCTAAAGATTTGAAATATTTTCTATATAAGGGTGAATAGGGATGAAATAATATGAACAACCTGATCTTCTCATAAATCAAGTGTTTATCAAGTTTTAAGTGAAATAGGAAGACTAAGATTTGTTGTTTGTATTACTTACTGGAATTTCTTAATGAGGGATACATTGTACATAATTATATGGAGCTAGCTTGTCTTTTAATTTTCATGTCCTCTACCTATTCTCTTTTTCCAGACTTACTGCAGTAGTTTCTGTACGTGCATTATTCTGTGCCACAGTCGTGCCAGTAGGTGCTTACATGTGTTATCTTGAGCCTTATCTCCATGTTGAAGCCAGAAGGAATCTTCATCTTAAATGGTCTGTGAAGAAATTCTAGTTTTCCAGGAAAATCACCCCAGTGAGTTCCAAAACTCACTCTCAGTTCCTGGATTTGGGCAGGTCACAGCGGTCTGGCAATTTGCTTCACAAAAGCATAAAGAACCTCGTGGAGTTGGTAGAAACTGAGATAAAGAGTAAGAACATCTTTTTACTTTTCTCTGGAACAATAATCCTCGTAATCCCTGTCTGTCAGGATTAAACTGGTTAATTTCTGTAATACTTGTACAACAGCAGATGGGAGCAGAAAGAGATAGGAGAGTATGAAGGGGTAGCATTGCTTGTTTTTCTTTGCCTGATGAAGTATGTTTAAATTGATTGATAAGCAGTATCTGAAAACTTGTGCTGATCACTTTTAAATGCATTCCACCCTGACAACAGAACCAAAGGTCTGCATAAGCATCATCTCTTTCCATAATTTGGCTGAAATTTTAGTGCTTTTGGTAATTTGTGCATTACAATGAGGGATATCTTTGCTTCTTCCTTTCCTTAACTGTCTTCCCTTTTCCAGGCATTATATAGCATTGAGGGGTGGTGTAAACAAAGTGGTAGAAAAGAACATCATTCTTTACATTGCATTTTTATTCTACAAAACTGGTATTTTGGTTGATAAAGCATTCTAAAGAGTGATATCTCACAAGCACAGAAATATTTTCAAATGACTCATAAATATTTGATTAGCGTAGAATAAAAATGTATCAATCCTGTAACAAAATGCTATGACCAGCTTTTCAGCAACTGTTACTTGAATTAGTAAGACTAGTTCAACTTCACAGTAAGAATTTCGAAGTGTAGTATGAGATTGCTTTTTCCTTCTTGTAATGTTTGTTCACTGCATCTCCAGTGAAGCCATCATAGCTCAAAGGAATGGCAGGTTTTCTTGTTTCCACCTGCCCCCAAGTATACTGGTTGTTCTGGTCATTTAAGCTTAACATTTTAACACCTTTACTCCATCGGAACTGGTCTTTGAAACAAAAACCCACTGTCATTTTCATTTCAAACACTAATGACTTTCATTATGTTTATCAAAAAATAAGAAGATTGAATATTTCTGCCTCTGTGGCATACATAGTGATATTCTGCAGTGGTTCATGTTAATGCTATGTTGCTGGCATGCTGGAAACTGAGGTTATTAGTTTCAGTTACACAATTCTAACAGTTACAGTTGTACGTACTACTAAACCTGACCTACACATGATTTATACTGATGGTTAATGATAATTGAGTAGTGATAATTAGGAGAGTAATGTATGCTCTTTTAATAGGGAATATTTTGTTAGAGCAAATGATTGATTGTATTACTTCTTTCAGTTGCAATTCTTTCTCCAAAAAAAACCTATCCATTCCAAGGATTGAAATAAGGTTTTCTTTAAGAGTTCAGGGGTCCAACAAAAATTAGTAGCATGACAAAATATCAGCATACTGAATTATACTTCAAACAACTTGATGAACCAGATAACCAGGAAAACAAAGTCATTTTGCTTCTTTATCCATGTTAGAAATATTATCATCTCTCTCTAAAATATACCCAAAGAATGTTTTTTGAAGTATTTTGACAAGAGCACCAAATGCGTGTGTTTGGAACCAGTCAAAGGAAATTGTTTCCAGGATCCTGGAAGGATAAAAATCACACAGAATCACACAGAATTTCTAGGTTGGAAGAGACCTCAAGATCATCGAGTCCAACCTCTACCTAACGCTAACAGTCCCCACTAAACCATATCCCTAAGCTCTACGTCTAAATATTTTTTTAAATGTTTTATAAATAAATATTTTTTAAATATTTTACCACTTTATTAATTGCAGCAATGTTGCTATGGTTTTAAATGAATGTGTTATTCTTTTGCTTTACCTGGTTTTCTACACACATAAGTTTTGGTTATATTCAGGCTTTTTTTCTTCAGTCACAGCTGTTGTTATATGCCTTTTTTAAAAACTTGATTTGATTTTCAGGTGTATGTGTATACCCACTTAACTTAACTTAAAAAAAAAAAAAAGTAAAAAAAAGTAAAACAAACAAACAAACAAACAAAAAGAATCCCAAACAGTAATAGAACTGAGTGTTGACAACATGGAAGCCACCCACCAGGGAGGAGAGATTTTCCTACATCATACAGTAGAAAATGTTGTACTGGTGTTAGATGTTACTGCTTGTGCCCTGTACGGAAGACAAATCAGTAATTTTGGCAAGGAACAGAGTAATGTTGAAGCTGGAAGAAGGAGCGAAAAAAACAAACATGGAAGTACACCGCAGAAGTTGTTGCAGAGCCTCAAGAAATACGTGCCTTCAGTGTAAAGATGGGACCTTCTCTGAGTGGCATGTTTTGCAATGGAAAGATACGATTGTGATACATGTTGTAGTGACTAATGCTTTGGGATTCAAAACAGCAGAGAGAACTGTAAATTACTGTAAATTAGCAAACATTTTAAGTGTTTGTGACCACATGCACGTTTCCTTAGTCTTTCAGGATTCCTTTTTAAAACGTTAGGTTCTTGGCTTATTGTAAACCTTTTTAAAGACAACAGCCTATGGCATTAAAATCTATACTTTTCCACTAACAAAGAAAGATGCCTCTGATGCATAATGAATCCAAGTATTAGTTTTTCCTTTGACTTTGACTTTAACTCTATTGAGTTTAACCAGGAAAACAAAAGTCATTGCTTCAGCTTAGTGTGCCTGTCTGGAAAGAAGTGATGATACTGCTACAGGCATGCTTTGAGCAATGGCTTGGGCATTTACCCAGTTCATATATCCCTGTCATAAAGAGTCAGTTTCTGTTCTTTTGAAGTCAGATGCAGTGATGTAGGCTTTCTGTGAATCATTCACAGGGAAGAAAAAGTCTTCTGTCTCTTCTGAAACAGAAACATGCCTGTGATGGATGTTTTCCTGTAATAAAATAAAGGAATATTAAAGTAATGTCCTAAATATGAACAAATCATTTAGATTATTGCATGCTGCAGTTAGGAGCTGGTAATTGCTTTAGAAAAATAAGAGCTGGATCTAAAAGGAATTAAGTTGTAGCTATCACATGTGAAAGTTGGTGTATGCTATCTAAAGACTGAAATAGCAAAGTGTGTTTATTGTAATTCTCTTTCAAATTCTGCATGTCCTCATGTATCCATATGTCAACAGCCTGTCATACAGTCTGTGTTTCTATTAGCTCCTACTCTATTACTGTAGAAATACATAGCTTCTTGCTTTTCCTGAGAGAACTCTCTCCAAGGTACGTCGAGCAAAAGTTGGGAATAAATACTAAGTAGTGTATCCCTGATTTTCAGGGCAACTCAAAGTAAATTACTGAATGAAAAGAGGTGTTTCTTGTGTTTTGTACAGATAGTTTGTACTTCAAATAAAACAGACAGTTCTAGATCCAGGGTTAATTTAAAAGTAGATTTGCTTTGGTTTGGGTGGTGTTTTCTTTTTTTTTATAATTGGTTATGAATTGCTGCCATCATCAGTATCAGTGTCAAGGCTTTGAGCCCAGATATTTATGTGTATCAGACAACTGAGATGAAGAGAATTTCCTGTTTTCTGTATAAGCACAATGTACAAGAACCAGACTTGGAAAGGACAAAATGTAATTTGTCTGCAACTTCTTGTCTAAAGATATTCTTCCTGATAATTTTAGACTTCTTATGAATAAAAGTTTATGTTGTAGAGGATTTTATGGCAGAAATGCAGAAAACGTCCTTGCCTCTTTTTTCTTTGTTTAAAAAAAAAAAAAAGGCACTGCTAAAATAAGCTTCTTAAATATACATAAAATATCATCCTATCTGTGCTGTCCATTGTCTGAAATGCTTCCTCTTCCCAACAACTTCAAGACGATTACAGAGTTTGCTTTTTAGACGTTTGGCATCACGTATATTGACGGTGACTGTTTTTTTTTTTCTTTCATTTTCCCCTTAGATCTATACATATTAAATATGTTTGGTTTTGTGTATGTGCAAACAAATGCTGACAGGCAACCATAGTATCTGAAATGGCGGAATTACTCTTAGGGCTATGCAGAACCAACTGTGTGAAGATGTTGAAGGTATATTTGAAAACCGCTTGGTAAGATTAAGTCTTTGATTTCATTTTTCTGAGTCATTGTAAATATCAGCTTCAGGGATGAAATGTTCAGTTACAGGTAATGCACATTGAAATTCTTACTAATTTACAGTGAGATCAATTCACCTCCTTTGGGGTGGGGGGGGGACACAGGCAAAAAAGGTATTGTGCCAGGGTTAGTAGAATAAATTGTCTTGCAGTTGCTGGGGGGGGTGTTTATCCCCTTTTGAGAAGAAACTGGGAAGTTTCATTACAGCAGGACAAGTAGTTGCTCGCTACCTGAAATTTAATCCAAAATTAGCCAGTCTCCAAAAATCTTAGCTTACCCCAAGACTTTTTTCAGTATCAAAGCAAAATTCTTCTAGATTGTTTGCAGTAAGTGTGTTACAAGAACACCAAGAAAAGAAGACTCTTCTAACTGTTAGTATTTTTGTCTGACAAAAGTTTCAGTGATTCAACAGAGGTGAAAATAGCAGGACTGTTGCCATCTTTTCAGTTTGTTTGTATGTGGCATATGGGATTGTCCGTGTTGTTTCTACAAGAAATAGCAGAAGATATACTAATTTACAATATTCAGTTGCATTTCTCTGATATTTTTAAAGCATAGATTTCTTTAGCTATGTAGGACATGGATTTAGTCAACCTTTGGTCTCATGCTGCTTGTCTAAGTCAAGGGAAATGCCTTTTCTGAGAGCTGAGTCTTTTATCTCTTCCCTTTTGAAATGGAAAGAATTTTATGAGTGTCTGAGGTGGCCAATAGTTTTGTTTTGAATCTGAAAACTGTTTTAAATTATAAGTAGCTAAATTATGTGCATGTCTTAACTCCTCAGGCTGAGCAACACTTACTAGTCGTGAAGAGTGACTCTTGGACCATCTTTTTCCCCTCCGGATTTACTTCTTTGTTTCAAAGGCTTACTTGCTTCTTTCTACTCTAACATGAAGAGCAAGATTTTCTGAGGTCTGCTCTGTTGTCAGTGCACCCCTAGAGTTTTATGATTTAAAGTTATTCAGTTAACATGCTGGCTTTTTTGAGTCTTTTCTGTTTACTTTGTGCTAAGACTACTTTGAATCTTTCATTTAGACTGCTAATATAAACATAGATTCTGTAAGGAATGGGTATGTAGTTACATCCTTGCAGGTTGCTATTTGGAAAATGAGCTTACACACTGACATGGTTTTCTATTCAAGGTAACAAAAAGAGGAAAGTAATAAAATTAAGAAAATGAATGTTTTAGCTTTAGGACAGTGGGTATGGAGAGATGCTGCCCAAGAACTCTTCAGCATTAAAATCAATACAGTTTGAAAGACTCTCATACAAGTTGATATAATAACCTCTGAAATACTAATGATCAGTTATCACTTCCATTGGGAAGCTGTACCAGTCCCAAGCACAAAAATGGTCATTTAAAATGTCTTTACTAAGCAGTACAGAATTCTACAGAAGTAAATCTTGAGTAGTTCTAGCTCCCTAAATGGTAATTCCATCTTTTTTTAAAAGGTCAGCTCAATTAGATTTTGGCAAGATTGAGTCTTCAGTGTCTCTTAGTATATTCATCAGGACACATTGGCTGGTAGTTTGCAAGTGTTCATGAACAAATCAGGTTAGTAATACATTGGTACCAGTACAAATAGATTGTCCTCATCACCACATAGACGAAACACTCATGAGAACTGCAATTCTTTAAGCACTAGTGGCATGATATAATGAAGTTGTATTCCATTAAGCACTTGTATACAAGGGAGCAAAATGTCATCACCTGAGTGTGGCTGCATTTCTGTGATACAACCTCATCTGTTCCGTCAACTAGTTTTGCTCTGATCAATAAGCAGTTTTCTGTGGCCTTTCACTACTGTCAGATGTCATTGAATGATGTAAATACACGTCAGAAACTAGAAACTTGACAGCTCACCTAGACTAAAGAGAGAAGTGCGGGAGGTGGTGTACTGAATAGACAGAAATGACAGCTGATGTCTGCTGTGTATAAATGATTTGGTATCGCTGCAGACAAGACTTTTCATTTTCCATAAGCATGCAACAAAATGCTTGTGGCTTGTACATGAGTCAATCATTCAAAAAGACTGAAGAGGAAAAAAAAAGGGCTTTTTGTATCACAGGACACAATGTTTAAATGGTCCACTTACAAGTTACTTCTATTTTATTCTTGTCTTTTGACACTAAGTCTTGGGTCCTAACTCTGATAAAAGAAAGGAAGGTTAAATAAGTGATGAAATTTTTCTCCTGGACAGTATGCTGTGGAGAAAATCTCTAGTCACAGTGACATACTCTTTCGTCAAAGAATTCACTTCCATCAGAGAATTCAGGTTTTTGTTACTGAACTACAAGATCAAAAACTTGAGGGTGTTTTTGTGTTGTGTTGGGTTTTTGTTTGGTTGTTTTTATTTGGTGGTGGTGGTGTTTTGTTTTTGTTTAAATTTTGAAATGTTTTTGAAGTAGTTTTCAAAACTGACAGTAGAGTAGTAATGAAAATAGATATGTACCACCATGTTGAATTATAGATGAACTGTGCAATTTAATTCTTATTTGAAATTTTTGGTCATACTTCATGATTCCAACAAGAGATCAGCTGTTGTAGGTGTTAATAAAAAGAGAAATGCGCTTAGTGCTACTCTGTATTACATATATAATTCATGAATTGTGGGTTCATGGGTTGTTCCAATTTTAACATGAGAAATTTACAACACAAATTCTAGATCCCAGTTTTCTGGAAGGAGGGGAAGTTTTATGGTTGGAGCTAGATAGAAATTTAAGTAAGAGCACAGTATTTGACTTCTTGTCTTGAGCGTTGGTTTGATTATTCTTAAGTAGCATAGATGTCTTATTTTTACCATGTTTGCTTCTGCATAAAAAGGAAAACATCGAAGTTGTGATTTTAAAGGGAAAGCAAATTGAAAGTAAAATGAGATGTGCTGTAAAAAAAAAAAAAAAAAAGAAAAAAAAGAAAATAAATAAAAGAAAAAAAAAAAAAAAAAAAAAACTTTGATGTAGTCTGAAATAACACAAAATCAGTACTCTAAGGTACTTGTAATACTAGTCTCACTGATGCATCCTTGTACTCTTCCTCTCCTGGCCACTGGCAAAACTGCGTAGAATACAAGGGTGTTTTGTTTTGTTTGTGTCATAGCATGCATGTGGACATGTGTCTGTAATGAAGTAGCTGTCCTATCTAGTTTAGACTTCACTGCCTGCATGGTATTGTAATTTTTTTAATGTTCAGTGTCTTACCCGTGACACTGAAGCATGAGTTGTGTGAAGAAAAGCTTGAGAATTCAGATTTGCAGCCAACTTTGAGTGTTTGTCATGTGGCCGGTTCTCTTACACTGGAGGTTTGGTCTTCACCAGTCACTAATTGTACTGCCCTGTGTCTACCATGTCCAGGCTGATACGAGTCAGAATTCCCATTGACTTCCAGAGTCCTTGGTTTAGGCCTTCAGGACGTGTATCACCTCCACATCTCCAAGGGTTTTCTTACAGGACTTCCCAACAGTAGCTCTCCTCAGCTGGGAAACCTACACTAGGTCTTCTAAGGGAGGCGTGAATCTAGATTTTAAAGTAGCCAAGGAGAAACACTGTAAATTAACTGCATCCCTATTTTCTCAGATGTCAGGTCTTACCTCTGCCTGTCCTTTATATTGTTAATTATTTGGTGTGACTTAGCCATTCCTTGCATGTAACAAAAAGCTATGTGCTCATCTTCCATTATGGATTATGTTTTGCAACAAGTGCAATGGGAAGTAAAGTAGGCAATGCTGAATCAGTAATTGCTACCCTGCCAGCATGCCTAAATTCATTTGCTGAATATGACAAACCTATGAGTCTTGAGATGGAAGGGAGACTGCTAAAGGTTTTCTATGTGTAGGCTGTTTGTTTTAAATCAGAAAATGATTCTGATCTGACTTCTTATCTTGATCTGGCTCATCAACTCACTCAGGGGCAGTATTGTTGCTTTGGAAATGAGAAACGTTCCTGTGTTTCCAGCACATAAAATGACCAAAATGATGTAAACAAATTTAGGGTGCATAGAACATTGCCACAAAAACGGAGTAGTGTCAAGGTATAGCTACTAAATGGGACTCTGTTGTCTGATCTCATAGTGGCCACTTTTTGTGGGGAAGAAAGGGAGAAGAGTGACTTGGGTGGGGGGAGGAAATCGTTACGTAGAAGGAAATTATTTTGGCTGCAGTCTTGTGTTTCTGGACACACATGTCTTGAGAATGGCTATTGACGATCTCAAGAAGTTAGCATGAGGTCTGTGATATATCGTAGTGCTTTCCTGTGCTTTAAGATACTTTTTAGTGACTTTAAATATATATATTTTGCTACTTTTTAGTAGATTTTAAATGAGTCTACTGTGTATTTTTTAAAATTTATTTTACAAAATCACTTTTATTTTATTTGGAATATTTGACTACCAGTACTGACAAATAAGATTACAGATATCATAATCCAGTATAACCTCTCTAAATATTGTAACCTCCAGAATACCTTGAAAATCTCCAAATGAAGATTGTAAAATTCCACTTTCCCATCATTCACAATCTCACTCTCAATTTATTATGCTTTTAAATTTTTTTTCTAGACCTTTTTCTGCAACGGTTCTGAAATACTCTTGCAATCCTAAATATACTGCAGTGATACAAAGATTTGGGATAACAGACAATCGTGTAGTTGCCCCGAATATGTTCTTATTATATCAATTTTCCATATCCATATTCTGTTTTTTCTCTGTGTATTGTATGTATCAAAATAAACAAATGGTCAGATATATATATTTTTTTTTATTTACAGATTTTGCAGTGTTTCTGTCACTTCAACTTCTTGTTCCTTATTAAGACTTCAGAGATACAAACCAGTAGCTCAGTAATTGCTTTCTTGAATCTGCCTTTAATAATTACATTTAGTAAAGCTGTATCGAAAATTAGAAAGGCAGAGACTAATGGAAAACTAGATTTTTCACTGAATTAGAAAGCAAGACAATCCATATATTGACAACATTTCAAGTTGAAACAGATCAGGAAAACTGTTTTGGACTGTCTGTGCAAAGAGGCAAACACAGGCCTGATGTGCAGTGGCATCTGCATTTTATACAGCCAGAGAAACTATAAGAGATTTCATGTAAATAGGTGTCTTGAGAGGGGACAGTACAAATCTGATTTGGAAGCAAGTCACTTGAGGTTTTTTTAGTCAAAGAAGTTCTTTTTTCTTAGCACTAACAAAAAGTCAAGAAAGTACAACTTTCCACTGATTAAAATACCTTGAAACGCGAATTAGGGGGCAGAGGAAACATGTTTGAAGTTCTTATTTTAGACTGGACCATAATCTGCAGAAGAATGTTTGTTGAGGTTGTTATGACAGCGCTATGAGCCAGTCTGTATGAAGGGGGTAGAAGAGAAAAGGTATTTGGTCATTGTTAGTTATTACTGAGACTTCTCACCAGAAATCTAAGGCATTTGAATTCCTATGTTAAGAAGAAGCAAAAACATTAAAACTGTTTTTAGGCTTCTATTCCTGATATGTTTAATATTTTAGATGACTCTTATTATCACAAGCAAGCAATTTATTTACTTGTTTATTAAGCACAGTGTTTCCAGTAATGACTTTATGTTTGTGGTTATAGTGCTACTTTCAAATTTAAGAAGCAGGGGGGAACGCTCTTTACGTGTACAGATCTTGCACTGTAAATAGATCATCCATTATTAGTTGTATTTAAAAGCTTGTGGTTAGAAGATTTGTATTTTAAGAGAGGTTTCTTTTCTGCTCTGTCACCACAAGCTTTCCTTTTCCATGTAGGTATCTGAGCTGTTGTGTTGATAAAGGTCATTGAGGTATCTTTGCATTTTCTGTGGTGTTTTGACCATGCATTACTTCTGGTGTCCTCTTAATAGACCCTGCCTAGCGAAGGTTATTTTTACATCTTCAGTGTTTCTGGAGACCCTTCTTGCGTTTAACTTTGCCTTAAATTCCAATCACATAGTATAAAATATTATAATAAATAAATGAAATAAATAAAATATTTATTGAATAAAAACTGAATAAAAACTGTCATTGTATTATCATGGAACTAGAACAGCTCAGGTTGGAAGAGAACTTGAAAGATCCATGGGTCCAGTCTTCTGTGGGAAAAGGAAGCCTGGATGAGATTATCTAACACCCTGCCTGGTCACGTCTTGAAAACTGCCAGTGATGACTCCACAACGTCCCTGAGGACTTTGTTCCAGTGATGGATTGTCCTCACTGTAAATAATTTCTTTCTTATATCAAGACAAAACCACGTCTGGTGCAGCTCACACTCAGTTTCCCTTGTCTTCTCAGCATAAATCCTTGTGAAGAGAAAGCCTCCGTCCTCTTTGTAGCCAACCTTTAAATACTGGAACAGTGATGAGCTTCCCCCACACCTCCTCTTCTGCAGGGTGAAAAGACCTAACTCCTTCAGGCCTTTTTTTACAGAGCAGGTTCTGTGGTACTTTGCTTATCTTCGTGGCTCTCCTTTGGAGCCTCCCCAGTCTGTCTGTTGAATTGTGGGGACCAGAGCTGGACGCAGTAGTCCAGGTGCTGCCTGACAAGCACTGAGCAGAGTGGGATGATCACATTTCTGTCTCTACCTGTAACACCTCTGCTGGTGCAGCCCAGCATCCAATTTGCCTTCGTTGCTGCAGCAGCGCGGTGCTGACTCGTGTTCATCTTGCTGCCAGCCAGCATCGCCAGGTCCCTTTCATCTAGGCCACACAGCTCCTAGCCTGTACTGGGACCTTTGGTTGTGTCATCCCAGGTGAAGGAGGACCTTGCAGTTGTCTTTGGTAAGCTTCAGGCAGTTCTTGGTTGCCCACTTGTGGTTTAACCCAGAAGGCAGCTAAGCACCACACAGCCACTCACTCACCTGCACCCATAGTGGGATGGGAGAGAGGAAAAAAAGGGTAAAAAAAGGGTAAAAGCTCATGGGTTGAGATAAAGACAGCTTAATAGGATAGAAAAGGAAGGGGGAATAATAACGATAAAAGAAAATATAAAACAAGTTATGTTCAGTGCTGCAAGTGCTCATCACCTGCTGACCATTAGCCAGCCACAGGCCAAGCACTGGTGCTCCCTCTGCAGCCAGCTCTTCCAGTTTCATTATTCAGCATGACGCCACGTAGCACACAACATCTACTGCCTACTGCAGCTGCCAGCCTGCAAAGATAATTCCTTCTAGCAGAATAGCTCTAGATTAGTGTAGGGAAATCAAATTTGCATTAAAGCATTTTATCTCTCCCCTTTTGTTCCGTGTCAAAGGTACCAAACCTTCACTATCAGTTACTTTTTTACACCCCCAGCCTCCTCACTGGCAGGGCAGCACCAGAAGCTGACGGGTCCTCAGCTTAGTGCAAGCACTGCTCTGCAACAACTATAACATCAGTGTGTTAGCAGCAGCATTCTCATCCTAAATCCAAAATGCAGCACAATACCAGCTACTACGATAAAAATTAACTATCCCAGCTGAAACCAGGGCACCACTCTTTGAGCTCATCTGGGCCAAGGTGTAAGATGTCCTCTCCCTTGTGATGTGTTCACCTCACCACTCAGCTTGGTGTCATCAGCTGATTAAGACACATTGGTAATACAAGAAGCTTCGTAGCCCGGTAGCTTTTATAACACTGGGAATACCCTAACAAAGGTTCAGAAGGTAACTAGCAATAATTGGCAATGTGCTATACCGTTCAGTGATAACCATGCAATGGATGAACAGTTGGCTGGCAGGTTCTGATAAATGGGGTTACATTAGGCTGGTGGCCACTCACTAGTGGGGTTCCCTAGGGCTCCATTTCAGGGCCAGTTCTCTTCCGTGTTCTTGGATGCAGGACTCACATGCATACTGGGTGAGTTTGCAGATGACACTGGAGCAGGAGGAGCTGTTGACTCCGTTGAGGGCAGAGAGGCTTTGCAGAGAAATCTTGGCAAATTAGAAAGCTGGACAATGCCCAACAATATGAAGTGTAACAAGAACAAATGCCAGATTCTTGGGCCAGCCCACCTTGTCTGTATGTACAGACTGGGGGAGGAGAGGCTGGAGAGCAGCCCCAAGGAACGGGCTCTGGGGGTTCTGGTTGACAGCAAGTTGACCATGAGCCATCAGCATGCCCTGGCAGCAAGGAGGCTGCTGAACCTTGTGGTACATCAGGCCCAGCACTGCCAGCTGGTCCGGGGAAGGGGCTGTGCTGCTCTGCTCTGCGCTGCTGCAGCCTCGCCTCCAGCACTGTGTGCAGTTCTGGGCACCACGTAAAAATGTTGTAGAGCCTCCAAAGGAGGGCTATGAATTTGGTGAAGGGTCCAGAGGGTAAGGCATGTGAGGAGTGGCTGAAGTCCCTTGATTTGTTTAACCTAGAGCAGAGCAGACTAAGGAGATGTCTCATGGTGGTGTTAGGAAAAGGTTCTGCACCCAGAGGGTGGTCGGGCACTGGGACAGGCTCCCCAGGGCAGTGGTTGGGGCACCAAGCTGCCAGAGTTCAAGAAGTGTTTGGACAATGCTCTCAGACATAGGGTCTAATTTTGGGGTGGTGCTGTGTGGAGCCAGGACTTGGACTTGGTGATCCTTGTGGGCCCCTTCCAACTTCAGTGATTCTGTGAACAACAAAGAAAGTATTGTCAGATAACCACCAATCTGAGAAATTTCTCCCTTGTTTATAAGACGTATAAAAATGGTATGTTAATGTTATCCTCATTCAGAATGGAAATAATGAATGTGTAAGAAAGCAGTGCCAGTTACAGAAGAGATGGGAAGAACCACAAAAGTGAGGCATGTCTGCAATTTCCTTGTGATTGTTTTGAATTGCCATTTGAGCAAATCAGTGTTATTTGTAATTAAGAAAGGATTTTGTAGAATGTGAATAAGCTACTCTTTGAACAGTGACTTCTGGATGTGTCTTCTTTTTCTGTACCTAGTGGCAAAGATAAAAGGTTCTTAGAAAGAAAACTGATGTTGAAACAAATGGGAATATCTGTTGTCTCCATGATATATCACCAGCAAACAGCTCAGCACCACCCAGCCGCTTGCTCACTCTCCCAGATGGCATGGGGGAGAGGATCAGAAAAGTGAAAGCACAAAAACTCCATGGTTGGGATAAAGACAGCTCACTGGGTAAAGCAATAGCCACATGTACAAGTGAAGCAAAACAAGGAATTCATTCGCTGCTTCCCATCAGCAGGCAGGCGTTCAGCCCCTCCCAGGAAAGCAGGGCTCAGCACGCGTAATGGTTCCTCAGGCAGACAAATGCCATCACTCTGAATGTTCCCCCTTTCCTCCTTCTTTACCCCAGCTTTTATTGCTGAGCATGACGGTACATGGTATGGAATATCCCCTTGGTGAGCCTGTGCCAGCAGTCCTGGCTGTGTCCCCTCCCAGCTCCTGGTGCACCCTCAGCCTCCTTGCTGGCAGGACAGCACCAGGAGCTGAAACGTCCTTGGCTCTGTGTGAGCACTGCTCTGCAACAACTGACACATCCGTGTGTTTTCAGCACTGTTTTTTTTGATGTGTCTGTGTGTGTTTTCCTGAAATAATTTTATAGCTATTATCTTCTTTTTGTAGACTACAGTAATACATCTTATCTTCCTTTAAGACCATTAGAAATGCTGCTGATCTTTACTGTCAGAAATATTATGTTCAGCTTCAGTAGGACATTGCACTTGTATGTGACGTTAATGGTCAAGATCTTGCAAAGCCAACACGTAATAAAGGAGTAAGAAAATGTCACCCTTTTAAAACTGCAGCAGGTTTTTTTACTTATACGTCTTACTGAATTGGTTTTCATTATTTTCTCTGATCTTAAAGAATAATTAGAGGAGTTTGTTCTACTTAAAAATCTTCCACTGGGTTCATTCTGTATTTGTTAGTAATTGCAGTAATTCAGAAGTTTTGAGAAAAATAACTTTTTTTCTTTTATATACTTCAAGAATGTTGATTTGCCAGATATGTAGTGTCAACATATCCCAAAAACATTTGCTGCTGCCAAATACTGCATTGGTTCATTGTTCTGCAGGTTAATGTCTTTTTGAGACTTTTTTTCTCTCATGAGGTAGAGGAGCAAAGAGATACTTTTTCACTGAAGAGTCCCCTTCCTCAGGTAGAAAAATCAATACCACACTTTGTGGAATAGCTCTTCTACTACCTCCTCCTCCTCTGTAATATACCCTAGAAGGAGGAGTTGAGAAGTGTGGAATCTATGTGTAGACTTGTAACATGAAATCAGCTAGATACCAGCACTGGCAGTGTGTGGAGGAGATGACTTCAGGGGATATTTGGGCTTGTATGTGCACTTGGAAGGGCCTTTTTTTTTTTTTTTTTCCCCAGATTTTACATGCAATCCTTATTAAGTAGCCTTCCAGAATAATGTTGAAGTGACACAGTAAGAAGTGAAAAATTACAAGAGTTACAGTTTCTCATGTCCTGAAATAGGGACCAATGAAACGGTGTGCACAGTGGTCTGTTTTTGCTGTCTGCATCTGTGTAAGCTTATTGTCTGCATCTGTTCTGGGTCTGCTGCTTCTCTGAGGGCTTGAGCTTTTAACCTTGGGCCTCTGAATCATGCCCAAGTGGGATGCTTGAAGTAGATCTTACTAGAGAAAATCATAAATTGTTTAGCATTACAGAAGCACAATTCCCAAGCAGTCCATGGTGTTACCATTCACGTTAATCCTGAAGCCATACTATCCGTACATACAGTTTTCATGTCTTTTCTTACATTTTTTTAGTTCTTACTTGTGAAGAAGCCTGCAACACATTGTGCTCTGCTCACTTGTTCCCACAGCACTTCCAGTCCTGTGTGCGAGCAAAGTGGACATGCAGTGAAGAAAAGTAATGTGAAAGTAAATGCAAATGTGTATGTTCAGAGAAGAAGGATTGCAGTTGTGTGGAAAGCTTAACAGACACCACTGGTGTTTGGGTGCTTAAATTTGCAAGCATAGTGTCTGAAGGGTTTCCCCTTTATGTACTTTTTTTTTTTTTTACCCCTGAGAAGGCCACCGGTGTTGAAGGGGAGGGAGTATATCATTTGGATAGGTACTGCCCCAGATATATGGCTGGTGGACATGGAGCTGTCAGGTCCCTAGTATAGACGCCTCATAAGATAGATGCCTGAGGTTTTAATCCAAGCTGTGCTACCAGCAGAGAAGGGACGGAGAGGGATAACCATGTGTTACATTACCAGTAGGTTCTCACAGCAAACAGATGCAGTGACTTACATTTCTGATTCAACAAAATCTCACGTTCCCATTGAGGGGATTTAATTTCAGATTAACTTCAGATTAAAAGCCCTTTTTCTTGCTATTCTTTGGTCTGTTTATTTTAACAGTAATGTACTGTGGTCTTTTCAGGTATTGTTCCCACATGCCATAGCATAAATCCCTGCCCAGTGTCTCATAAAAAAAAATTAAAAACATCCTCCACTCTTTTTTTTTCCTGCTACCTAGTGGTAGCAGGAAATGTAGCAGGTAGTGGTTTCCTGCTACCTAGAGGCCAATAGAAAACCTGCATTATGTACATACTCTGTGTTTTGTAGGAGCTAGAGTTTTTTCAGAAAGGCATAGGTTGGCCAAAATTGCCTCCTAGCTGTATTCCTGGTCTTCTTGTCCACATCTTGGGGAACTTACTGTAAAATGGTTTGTTTTGTTGTTTTGTTTTGTTTCTTTTTTATTTATTTTTTTATAAATAAATAAAACATGCCTTTCTCTAAATAAAGGACTTAGAGAAACTGGACTGTGTTAGTTGAAACTTTCTAAAAATATTTTCTGTCTGAATCACGTACCTGGTATGGAAAATCTAAACCCAAAAATTAAAAGTTGGCAAAAGTATAAGTAACTGAGAACAGTCTTGTAATGGAAAGTATTAGATTGTTCTAACTGCTTTTAGCACTGCCAGTAACTCCTGTAATATATTTTATTAAATAAATTCCATCTCACACCCTCTTGATGTTATTGAGCTGCTAATTAAAAATAGCACTATTTTGTGTGAACTGCTGTATGAAACAGGAAGGTGAGGAATCAGCTGATGCAAGGTGAATGTCCCTTCTTTACCTCTCCATATTTCTTATGTGTGAAAAACGTAGGTGGAAGAAAAGCTAAGCAGGGACAGAGGCTGTACAGAATGATGAGCAGTTGCTGCCTGGGGCAGTTGGAGATACAATGGCACCTCATATAAAGTGAGGTAGGTTGCATTTTCTCTGCCCCATAAGTAGAGAAGTGGAACTTCCTGTAAATATGTAGAAAAAACAACTTTCACTGCAACTAAAAACTGTAAGTAAACCAAGCAAAGTTTACATTCTTTCTGCAAGGAGGCACCAGATAACTCAAAGCAACACAGCCTTTGAACCAAAAAAAGCACTTGAAGTTATTTATGGCAATGTTTTATGTGGACAGAAAATGCAGAAGTTTTTCTATTCTTTACAAAAGGTGATAACCAGGAAAATAACAAAATTCAATGAGTTTTACACAGGGGGACAGTTTGTGATTGAGTGCATAATAAGGCAAAAAGAATATTTGAAGCCTCAGAATGAGGGAATGAATGATATCTGTACCACATCGGGTCTGTGTAATGCCTTCTTATTGTTATTTGTCCTTATTTTTTTCCTGACAGTACTTCTGAATTTGTGCAACAGGATTTAGGGGCTGTATTTAATTTCAGTAGGTGACTTGGTATCCGGAGGTGGTGAACATCCAGATTTTTCTAGAAGAGTGAAACAAAGATGTCTTTCACACCCAAGAGTCAGTGCTTGAAAGGTGACTCACATTTCAGCTTAAAGTTAGTTTGTGGGCATCGTTTTCTCGTAGTGCTGTGTTTAGAAATCTTCTGGCTTTTATTGCTGAAATATTCAAGCCAAGTTAGATCTTAAGTCTATGTATGCATGGTTATGTCATCTTTTTTTTTTTTCTTTTTTTTTTGAGAAAAAGACAGTTACCAATTTTTAGACCCATGAATGATACTTTATGACCAACGCTGCTATGTTGTATTATCTTCAGTTCAAACAACAGTCAGCAATGAAATACGTAGCACAACTTTCAGTCATCTGTTGCTTGTCACTTTGTTCGCGTTGTGCAGTATTTGCACGTTTCCAGTATCAGACTCAATTTATAACTTACTTAAAATCTTTCTGAAATTTGTTGTAAACATAATACTTTATCTGGCTGATACATGTGCAGGCATGTAATTACTCAACGTTTGCTTTACTATCTTTCAAGTGATTGAGAGGCTAGTTACAAATTAACATAATCCTGTCTGAATCAATTTTCATTGTCTTTGGAATTATAAATATTTAATTGTACAACCAGTGTTCACTGATAGGTTATTCAATCTTATATTGCAAAATTGCTGAGAGGATACTTTAATTTTATATATTGTCCTGAATATTGGTTTGTATTAGTATTTCCACTGCCTTTGAATTTATACAATACATTGACATAATTGCAGTGGATGTAGTCTCTGTAAGTGGTTCAGATGTTGTCTTTTCTCAGACATCAATGTTTGAGTCAAATTGTGCACTACCTGAACTCTTCCTCTAATGCCAATGCAGTTCTGTCTGAAGAGTCTGTGATTCAGCTACTTGCTGTGTTTATGCTGTAATTCCAAGGAAAGCAGATCAGGAAATGCTTTTCTTTCTTCCCTGTGTTCTTGCAATGTATGCAGGTCAAGATCTGTGCCTGCATCAAGTCTAGAGGGATGTGCTTGCGTCCCTCTGAACTTTACACTCATACTGCTCCTTTTTGTGGGATTCCTACACTTCACAAACTGCAGCTCCTGCAGACATACTTGGGACAGAGCTAACCTGGTCCCCGTGGCACTGAGTTTTGTCCAGACTTTGCCAGGAGTTTTGCAGATTGTGCAGTCCTGACTGCTGCTACCATTCTGTTGCCAGCAGTACCTGAGCTCAGTCTGGCTCAGGAATATCTGTATTCATTGTGACCACAAGGCTCACGGCAACATAAATCCTATTAGCCCCAGCATGTAAGTTCAGAAGCTTAATAATTTGAATTTTAGTTTGGTCCAAGTTTTATTATTTGTTTGGCACTGTTTGTGATGGCTTTTGCCATTTCTTAAGTAGTTGTGCCAGGTTTTTCATTTCCATTCTCTCCACTTTCCTTACACTTGAGGAACTGTCTTTTTTCTGTAGTTGGATGCATTGACAACCACATCCTGGTAGCTGGTTTCACATCTTCTCTCAGCAGCAGCAGGCTCAGTCCAGTGAGAAATGAAACTGTCTGGCAACTTTTTGAGCTATGTCTTCATCCCACTTTGAATTGCTGTTCAAAAAAGATTTAACTTAGCAAAGGAAACCCTTGATGAGCAGGGTGGCATTCTTTGATAAATTGACTCCAGAAGTGAATGCTGATGTTTGAAATAGAGTTGTCAGTTGTATGTAAGAATAATACAGATAGCACATCGTAGTGTAAATAATTAGGGCTCTATTTTGCAAGGCAGAACAATGCTAGTTTAGTTAAAGTTCGGGTGACTTAGCTTCTTGAAAGGAAGTACATGAAAACGTTGCATACATCCTGTCTGCTCTTCTTTGTTATAGACAGAACAGCACAGAACTCCTCCATTTTGCAGCTGAAGATAGGCAAATCGCAGTAGTTAAACATAGTATATGGAGGATCTTTGCTAAGCTGCACAAAAACGTAGAAAAGCAACCTCCTTTGATGACTTCAGCTGCTGCTCTTGAAAAAAGAAATACTTGGATGAGCTACTTATGCTGTCAGATAAACAGTAGAGAATTCAGAGATGGATTCCTGCAGAGATCTGAATAAGAAAAGAAGCAAGGTCTGGGTGTACAGTATTTCTTTGCCCTGGTATTTACTTGCCATGAAGCATGTGGGGTTGATTTTTAATAGATCGTGCATACTGGGTCTTGTCTTGTTTCTAACTTCATGAAAAAAATAATAGTCTCCTTTCCTGATTCCTGCAAAATGGGGCCTGATGCCTTGCATCCCAGGGTCCTGAAGGAACTGGCTGATGTAGTTACCAAGCCACTCCATCATATTTGAAAAGTCCTGGCAGTCAGGTGAAGTCCATGGTGACTGGGAAAAGAGAAATACCACTCCCATTTTTAAAAAGGGTAGAAGGGAGGACTGGGGAACTACAGACTGGTGAGCCCCACCTCTGTGCCTAGCAAGACCGTGGAACAGATCCTCCTGGAAGCAATGACAAGGCACAGGCAGGACAAGGAGGTGATCTGACACAGCCAGCATAGCTTCACCCAGGGCACATTGTGCCTGATGAGTCTGGTGGCCTTCTATGGTGGTGTGACTGCCTCAGTCGACAAGAGAAGACCAACTGATGTCAGCTGTGTGGACTTGTGGACTATGTGGACCATTGTGGCCTTTGACACAGTCCCACATGACATCCTCATCTCCAAATTGGAAAGAGATGGATTTGAAAGGTGGATCATTCAGTGGATAAGGAATTGGCTTGAAAGCTGCACCCAGAGAGTTGTTGTGGTCAATGTCTCTGTGTGGAGGCTGGTGACGAGCGGTGTCCCTCAGGGATCTGTACCCTCTGGAACCAGTACTGTTTAATATCTTTATCAGTGACATAAACAGTGAGGTTGAGTGAACCCTCAGCAAGTTTGCAGATGACACCAAGCTGAGTGGTGCAGCTGATACACCAGAAGGAAGGGATGCCATCTAAAGGGACCTGGACAAGTGGGCCCATGTGAACCTAATGAGGTTCAACAAGTCCAAGTGCAAGGTGCTGCGCCTAGTTTGGGGCAATCCCAGGCAAGAGCACAGACTGGGAGAAGAACTCATTGAGAACAGCTCTGCGGAGAAGGACCTGGGATCCTATGGATGAAAAGCTTGACACGGGTGTTTCTCTAGAGAAGAGAAGACTGAGGTAGGATCTTGTCAATGTGTATAAGTATCTGAAGGGAGGATGCCAAGAGGACAGGCCCAGACTGTTTTCAGTGGTGCCCGGTGACAGGACAAGAGACAACGGGCATAAATTGAAGCACAGAAGTTCCGGCTGAATATGAGGAAACACTTCTTTACTGTGAGGGTGGCGGAGCACTGGCACAGGTTGCCCAGAGAGGCTGTGCCATCTCCTGCTCTGGAGATACTCAAAACCTGCCTGGGTGTGGGCCTGTGCAACATACTCTGGGTGACCCTGCTTGGAAGGGGGGTTGTACCAGATGATCTCCAGAGGTCTCTGACAACCTCAGCCATACTGTGATTCTGTGTGTACGGTCTGTTAGAAGAATTCACTGAGAGCAGCCCTGCAGAGAAAGACTTGGGGGCTCTAGTGGATGAAAAGCTCAACATGAGCCAGCAGGGTGTGCTTGCAGCCCAGGCGGCCAACTGCGTCCTGGGCTGCATCAACAGAGGGTGAGGAAGGGGACTGCCACCCTCCTTTGCCTTCATGAGGCCACACCTAGAGTGCTGCATCCAGGTCTGGAGCCCTCAGCACAAGAAGGATGTGGGGCTGTTAGAGCAGGTCCTGAGGAGGGCCACGAAGATGATCAGAGGGCTGGGGCACCTCTCCCATGAAAGCAGGCTGAGAAAGCTGGGGATGTTCAGAAGAGAAAGCTCCAGGGAGACCTCATTGTGGCCTTTCAGTACTTAAAGAAGACTTTAAGTACTGAAGAGCAACTTTTTGTATGGGCAGATGATGATAGGAGGAGGGGGACTGGTTTTAAACTGAAAGAGATTTAGATCAGATGTTAGGAGGAAATTCTTCCCTCAGAGGGTGGTGAGGCCCTGGCACAGGCTGCCCAGAGAAGCTGTGGATGCCCCATCCCTGGAGGTGTTCAAGGCCAGGCTGGATGGGGCTTTGGGCAACTTGTTCTGGTGGGAGGTGTCCCTGCCCATGGCAAGGGGGTTGGAACTGGGTGGTGTTTTAGGTCCCTTCTGATCCAAACCGTTCTGTGATTGTATGAAAATCGAGTTTCTTGCAGCTAGTTGGCTGCAAAGGAGGGACATTTTCATTGTAGTTAGCAGCTCTGTTTTTCCTTGAAAAGTATGAGGATTCTTTATAGAATCTACAGATAAAATGGCAAAGTATTTTGTGATGTAATAGAAGAGTCCTTATATTTAATTAATCTTTGAGTTCTTCTGTTTTATGTATATATATTTTTGTCATCAGGGTGGCTTTTTTCAATATTCAAATATTTTATCCCAATGTATTACTTCTACTAGAAAGTTAATCTCTCTTCCATAAAAAGGCTCATGGTTGTTCTATTAGTAGAATACTTCTGATAAGAGACATTGAGATGATCCAGATGAACAAATGGAGCAGAGCAGGCTAATTTTTGTCTGTGTAACTGTAAGCATTAGAATATGTTAGCAACTTTTTCCTTTTTCAGTAAAAGATCAGGATATTTTTCCTGAAGTTTGATTCAAAGAAATTTAGTTAAATAGGTGACCACAATGACTAGATTTTAAAAGGATGTCATCTGCATAACAGTTGTGCTCTGTAGGACTAATAAAGAAAAATATTAAAAGCAAGTCAGATCTTGTGCCTTCTTGGTTTGGTTACAAATTAGATTTCCATAGTCAGTGTTTCACTGGCAAGGGAGAGGCTTTTTAGCTTGGAAAGCCAAATAAGTTATTTTTCAGGAAATGACAGAGAAGTTCCTATGGGATTTTATGAACCATGTGTTTGGAAAAGATTGGTTTAAAGTGGGTTGAAAAAATCAGAAAACTACTTACTCTTGTATGTCAGCTACTCTTTCATTCAACAGTGACAGTTCTGCAGAGGCCTCCCTTGAGCTTCCCATTTTGTAGGAGTTAGTTGCACTGGGTCTTGGTATAAATTGTTTTACTACCTCTAAACCCTAAGAAATATGACATAAACTTCCTAAAGGCCATCTTCAGAAAGAATACCCCCGAGTTCTACCTATTTATTTATTTATTTCACTTAATTTGTACCAGCAGTGTGCCATTTTATGAGGGGGGGGAGGCCTGTACTGCAAAAGTGGGTAAATAGGGAGTATAGTTATTTTTTAGCATTAGTGGGAAAGACAAACTACATGCTAAAGGTTGTTGAAGACACTGCAGTCTGGTTTAGGTAGGGTACGGTAATGCTGGTAAGTGTTAGTGAAGATAAAATTTTTTCAGTAAACGTCAAGATTTAACAGGTGTTGTAATTCAGTAACATACTTACCTTCTCAGCATGTTTATGTAACAGGAGGAAATCTCTTTATTGAATTATGGTAGCAATAAGGCTGCTTCCCCAGACCAGATGGGGACAGTTAACTTCTTCATATAGTTGTGTGGAATGCACACCTGAAATACTTTAGTGATCGTTTGCTTCTCCGCGATGGTCTTCCTCTGTCACACTCTGGACAAGGAGTGTCTTAATTGCATAATACCCCAGGCCTTGATTTCTGTAGTTAATAAAACCAGTTACTTCTTTCTTGGACTGTAAGTAATACTTCACATTGTAATTGGGTCTGAAACAGTTTGATTTCAGGTTAACAGGCATCACAGTGTTCAGGGTGCAGGAAAGGGGCAGTCTGTAGGTCTAATACAGTTTTGAGCAGAGCTGGGGTAAAATTGCTATCTGGAAATGTGATGGCTCTGAATCTCATGGGGCCCTTCCCTGTCAGTGGAACAGCTATGCCGTGTCGAGCTGTGCCAGTGAAGATGGGCGCAGGGCACGAGGAGCAGTTACCTGGGTCAGCAGAGAGGGGAGGTGCCTGTGAGCCCATCACCTACTGGTGAGGACCAGTGCTTCCAGCATCTGTGCAGGTGAACTGCCGGTCATCAGCTGCTGCTTTCTGCCTGCTGGTGGCTGTCAGGAAAACATGGTCTGCATGTGTGAGGGCTGCTGCTGGGCAGGAGAGATGATCGCTCCCTCTTCCCCAGCACTCTGGCTACTCTCAGTTGCTACTATCTGATCAGTCTCTCCTTTTCCTTTACTTCCTCCAGCAGGTATCTTCATCCATCCTTAGGGCCCCAGCAGAACCAGCAAGAGCAAACTTCAGGGCTGTTCTGCTTCTTTCTTTACTGTCCCAGCTGGTTTCCCAGTTCTGCAGCAGGAAGAAGACCCTTTCCCGACAGGAGAACAGTGCAGGAGCTTCAGTACGGGCTGCTTCTTTAGGATGGGAGCAGCAGTTACTACAGGGAGAAGGAGGAGTTGTGTCTGTAAGCAACTTACCTAAGGCACATAAAGTCTTAAGTCTCAAAAAGTGAGAGTGGAGGGGATAACCAAAGGTTAGACAGTGGATGTGGGAAGGAAGGAAACTACAGTTGGGGGATTGTGGCTGGAGAGGAAAAAGAAATTTCCCTATCCTCAGGTCTTAGTGACCCATGCCAGCCTGACTGCGTGTCCTACAGCTGCCCAGCACCCACCACAGAATTGGATTTTGCTGCACCTCCCTCCCTGAGGATGAAGTCAGAATAAGTTCATTTGTTTTCATTTTGGGGATAGCGAGGTTCGGCTTTATCAAGGCTGCTATGAAGTTTGAGTTGGCTCTGCACACAGTCCTCATCTCCGCCTCTGCGCTGGAGGCATTCAGGGCGTATGGAGCATTGCCACGAGGTGCTTGCACCCATGAGATACCGAACTGCTGCTCCAGCAACATGCAGCTGTGGTCACGGCTGTCACCCAGCTGCTCTTACTGGTACCAAGGACCATCAGCTGGCCCTTGATCAGTAGGTGGAAAGAGGTTTAAAGTCATCTTTTGATCTTTACTATATGCTGTGGTCTTGTTCTAGTCATAGCACAGCAGAGAATGAAAATGTGCCATTGTCTAACAGTGATGAAACATTAAACATGTGGAAATCCTATTAGTGTTTCATGAACCGTAGCTGTCATTTCATTTGTCCTGGAATTCCTTCCATATGGCCATGACAAAGGTTTGAGGCTGAGTTTCTTGACACTTTGAATGCATTAGCTGTTCCTCAGACAAAAGTCTGTCAGGCATACTGAAACATCTAAAGGGATGTATTTATTTCTGTAAGCAATATATTAAAAAGAATTAGTGTTGGTAAGCTTGGTATTGAGAAGGAAAGGCACAGTACTAAAATTTTCTGGGTTATTCTTTTCCAGTGAACATTAGACGAACGTATCTGTTTTCTGTAAACTTCTCTTTTTCTGCTTCTGGTTTTTGTATCTCCTCATTCTAAAGAAGATTGCCCCCAAACTCTCTCAGCTGTAATCTTTCAGAAATTTATATAACTTCTATATAACTTTTTCCATATATGTACACATTATGATAGTGTTAATTTGCAATAAACTATTTAGATAATCTGATTTCCTTCAGTGAACATAAAGATCTCATCTGTGTATTTCTTATGTAATAGAAAAAACAACGAGGTATTGCCATGCTAGTTAATTTTCCTCCCTATTTCTGGACATATTTGTCATTCCTGTCTGTTTTTTGTTAAACTGATCTATGTTTGTTTGTTTGGACTTTTTTTTTTTTTTTTTTGAGATAAAGTTACTTGGACTGCATATTTTTGCATCAGATTATAAGAGATGGCCATTTATATCATGTAAGCATTTAACATACATAAAAACTGAAGGAAGGTAGTATCAGCTTGGTTATATGCAGTTCTCTACATGCTTTTAGAATACCTAAGGACTTACAGGAAGGCATGAATGGCTCTTGTATGTTTTATTTGCTCCTATTTTGTTCCATTTAAGCTATCTCAGAAATTCACAGTGATGCAATAGATTTTTGTTATTATGTGATACTGCTGCTCAAGTGCTGCAGTTTTTGCAACAAGAAGAGAAATGTAAGTTATTCCTCATGAAAACAATGGAAAAGGATCATTCACTTGAAGGTTTGTTAATGATCAAAACCTGATAAATACAGGAAAATGGCAAAATCAGGCATATTTGCTGCCAATAAGAAATGAAGTAAATGATTTCCAGTATCTGAATATATTCCATTTAATTGGAACAAAGCGGAGGCAAAGAAGAGAGCCAAAATAGTTCTACCTCCTCCTCCTGCCCAGTCATATTTAAATCTGTTTTGTAGTTGGACCTGAACATTTTGACTATCTTATTAAAAAACAAAACAAAACAAAAACTTAAGAGTTCTTCTCCAGGAGTTTCCTTCATGGTTTTGATAATTATGAATTTTAATGGCAGTTCTGCAATGTTGGTAAGCAGAAGATCAGCATTATTCAAACTGATTTCTAGCCTAAAGATGCTAACCCTGAAAATCATTTGTGTAGGTTAAATTCTGTAAGAGGATTTTGTGCCTTTGTGCAAACATTATTAATAGTTGTTGTGGGAATAACCAAGAAAGGCATTTACAAACAACATTTCTTGTTTTAGCATACTTGTAAAAGAGTTTTCTAATTGATATATTCATGCCTATGGACTTTTGTGTCCTAGTTGGGGTGAACTGCAAATCTTTCAGTGCAGTGTAATTTCTGGTATTTCACTGACTATGGGAAAACCATTTTACTTGTCTTATTCAGTGATTAATTATTGCATTTTTCATTTAACAAACTGTCACTTATAAAACGTCATATGTCTTTTCAGAGTTATCTGTTCACAGAACATGGACATTTTTACAAGAAAAGTAATTTCCTTGCAGTGTTGCATTTTTTTCCCATAGTTCTTCCGTCTTTATTTTGGCACTTTCATCTATGTTCACCCGTTTCCTTACATTGTTTTTCTGTCAGGCCCTGCAATTGCTCAGTTAAATTTGTGAGATTTGTCTATAGCTATTTTGAATCCATGAAGAGATTCTCTCTCTGTTGCAAACAAATGTATCTTGCTGCCTCTCACACACTTGTCTGTGTCCGCAATATGAAATTGCGACACTAACTTAATTCTGTGCATTTAGTTTACTCTTGTGAATTGAAACCTGGTAAACAGTGAGGAGGCAAAACCAGAATTTATGCAGTCTAAATGCAGTCATTTAATAATATAAAGTTCTTAAGCACATACTGTGCTTAAGTTTCTTTGTAAATCAGTTTAGTATTTAAATTCATCTTAAATTGAAAGATTTACAGATTGTCCACTTGATCACATTTATTGCTAATTGCTTTACATTTCTGAAACTTAGGTGCCACCATGAGTAAATTAGAAGCATAATTTGCAGGGTAGTTTTTTGTTTTTGAAACAGCAATTTTCGATTCATGATAGATCTGTTGTCTATCTTTGTAAGTTTTGGGTGGCTGCTAAAGCTGAATCCAAGGGCTGTGTGCTCTTGGAGGCAAAGGTAAAGCCTCTTAAAGTTGACAGAAGCAACTGAGGGTATAAAGGTAGTGGATTTGTGTTTGTAAAGGTGGCATCGTGGAAAAAAAGCATGTCTTCTATGAAAATGACCAGCAAATATGTATGTCTTCCTTCTGGCAAAAAAATATTGCAAGCAGTACTTGAAACATTGCTAAGATATAAAAAGAAGCTGAATAAATGCTGCATACTTTTTGCTGTTTTGAAACCATTCCTTTATTTCATTAACCAGTGGTGACACACAGGACACAATAGGTACATGCTTTGAAAAGAAGGCCAACTAGGGAATTTTTATTTCCCTTTTACCCCATATTCCAACTATTCTCCTTTATAAAATGACAGATTGATTGTCTCCAGATGGAATGACAATTCTCTAAAGTTGCACACACATAGCTAAAATCAGAATGGGGCTGCACAAGACAGACTGATTCACAAGGCAGTTACCTGCCAAGGGAGTACTTACAGCTGAGGCAGGAGCCTCTTAGACTTCTTCAGGTTGCTCAGCAAGCCCGGTAGCCAATGGAAGTGCTTAAATAACATTGGTGCTGAGGTTCTTAGCTGACTGAGGTGTGATCGGGTGTTATGAGTTGCTAACAATTGCCAGAGTTTTAGTATCAGGTTAATACAAAACCAATGTGACACCTTAACTAGGCATTTGCTCATGACTATTTAACTGTTCATATTCTGTCATCCATTCTTCCCACAAATCATCCTTGAAATTCTTTCAATGCAATATATTTCCTGTGCAATTGAAAGCATTTTGTTCCTTGTGGAACTATTTCTTTCATGCAATGTGTAGAATATAAGATGTAAATAATGTTTTCTTCTTATATAATTAGGGTATTAAGTCTGAACTAAATAAAAAAGTTTGCATCGATTTTTCTTTACGTGTGATTCTCCTTACAACTCCGAACTTACAATGTATTCCTAAGGGTGCCTTGGAGTTTTTTCACGTGTAGAGGAAAATTGTTAAATAGCCAATAGCTGTTCTCCCAAAATAGTCTAAATAGATAAGGAAAAAAAAATCAATGCACCCAAATAAGGTCATTTGCTCGCAGTGATTAGGACACAGAAATAGTCCTTTTCAAGGAGGTAGAATGTAGCACAAGCTATTTTGATGGATTACAAAGATCTGAACTAATTTTGGTAATGTAAACATTGGTGTGAAATGACTCCAGTCCCATCCATATCATGTTCAAACAAAGGTAGATGCATTTCAGTCTGGATTAAATAAAGTGCTGTCTGTTTCTAATATGGTTTGGCTGGCCTGTGAGAACCATAGCATTTTGACCTGTGTTTGAAAGGCAGGTTCTAGTGGACAACAGGAAGTGTTTATCCAGCATGATTTCTGTGCGTTTGCTCTGATCAATGCTAGTTGGACATATTGTGACAGAGCCCCCCTTTTTTTTCTGCATTCAGGCATAAACACTGTTTGCAAATTCATTTCAAAGTACTTTCATTTGGCCTAAGTCGTGGGTCTTGATGTAATCATCTGTCCTGAACATTGTCTCTAATTTCTCCTGGAAATAATTATTTCCATCATTTTCTGAGCAAAAATGAAAACAACAAGAAAAAAACACAAACTCCTGGATAGACTAGGCACTTTTTTTGTATTGCTTTTCTGCTGATCTTGTCTTCATTTAATAGACCATGTTTTCCTGAGTACTTCAAAATATTTCTCATCACTTGCCCTCAGAAATGACCTTGTGGCCTGAGAATCAAGAAAATGTCATGTTAGTGACTACTAATTAGTGGATCCAGGGAGCTTCTTCTCCTGGCCTTTCAACCTTCCAGAAGCAGCAACAAAAGCTGTCACATGTATCATACAAAGAAAACAAGCATTTGCCGTGGTTTTTTGTATGTGCTTTTTTTTTTTTTTTTTCCCTCTAGGTTATATAGATAGTAGCACAAGCTCAATTGAGGCTATATCTGAATTTATAGGTTAGGAGACAATTAACTTACAGTATAATGTTTGCATTATATCTCTTAAACATACAGCTTCTGTTACCTGGCTCTTACTGAATATGTGTTAGCATAGTAGTAGTAGGGAAAGAGAATGAATCGTTATTTCATTTCATTCTATTTTGTTGTTCTTACCATCTTTTAATTTATTTTTCATACTTCCAATTGCATTAAATATTTCTAAAAGGAAATATTTGAACATTTAGTTTTTTATATACAATATAAAGTCCAAACTGAACTGTCTTTTATCTGTGTTTGTTGAACAACTTGTTAATAGCAAATTAAGGCATAATATCCCTTAAACATTGTTGTACTTCTGCACCTCTTAACATCATGTGTTTTTGGAACCACTATGTTTTGGGCATAATGTGCAGTCACAACCACATCATAGATCTGTTTGTGCAAACATTAATTTCCTAATTTCCTTTTTATTATTTGTATTTTTTCAGGTCTTTAAAATAGAGGTACTAGTGAGTGGAAGGAAACATTTTGTGGAGAAGAGGTATAGTGAATTCCATGCCCTTCATAAAAAGGTAATTATCTCTTTCTCTATAAAATGTGTCTGTATTTTGCCTTAGTTATGTTTCCCCTCACTTGAAATTGTTAACATTCATGGCTTAAATACATCTTGTGATTTGTGTCCTGGAAAAGAGTTCTCAATCTACTCAGTTTCTTTTCTACTTCTTGGAAGCCAGAGAGGAGGGAGAAGAAAGAGCGGGGCTCAGAGATGACTTCTGAGATGTTTCTAACTCTCTGTTTTTATTATTGTTTACATTCTGTATTGATAAAATACTCTCTAGTATTTTTTTCTTCTTGCAAAGTCATGAAATACAGCATATTCCCATAGCAAATGGGAACTATGGTTTTGTTTTTTATCCTATTATGCGAATAATTTATATTAGATCTATAAACTGAATTGTTAACATGCTGTGGTAGGGAAACTATTAGTATACACCAGCAAATGAAGCATGAAAAAGACTGAATAGACTGTCTCACTCTGTTGTTCTTCATACAATTAATATAATATAAAATGCCAGCTAAGCTTGCCTACTGTGTCTTCTCAATAATATATAGAATGGAACTCAGTGCTTTCAAGAGTGGGTATCCAGTAATTGTTCTTAAAATTGTTTAGATCACCATTAAAGGGAAGGTACAATTTCTCCTCTCCAGGCTGAACCGGATGCTTCTATTACAGTTGTGCTGCTCAAAGGCAAGTTTTGATTTTTTCTGCCTTGTGGAAGACACTTACTGTGAAGGAGAATTCTGGAAAAGCAGTAGCCTACTAGTCATGGGGCTGCAGCCCTTTCCTGAGACCTGGGTCAACTGAACTTTCATTGGTTTATAGCTCTCAGCAGCAATGGATTATGTGCCAGCTTTATGGTGTGTAGATGTAAGCCAGTTTGGGGCCACAAAAAGAAACTATGGAGCCATTTGCGTGTTGGCCCTCAAAAGTCTGAAGAGCCAGAGTATATTTTGCTTTATTGCACAAGTAGTTGATATGTGCTAGTATTTCTTTACAGAGAGACACATATTTTCTCCCTTGTGTTCCCATTGAATATGATACAACTTGAACAACAGTGGCAGAATCAGAAGTACAACTCACTGTGCTACCGCCAAGTCCTGCAGTACGTGTACTTTACTTTATGCAAGAATAATCATACAACTGAAAGTAGAACAGCATAGATTGAGTAGTGATTGCATGACTAATGAAGCTAGGAAACATTAAGAGGGGAAAAGGGGGTTTTATTTGCTTAAAATGCATCTTCCCAAGTAGGCTGTGTCCTGTAGTTGATGTCTAATTCCACTGTAATTTCTGGAGTTGCACAGTTTATTTTTGGTTTGTCTCTTGATTTACTTGTACATTTCCCCTCATTGCTCTACACAAGTGTCTTGAATGACTCAATCTCTTGAACGAGTCTTACTCTCAGCTTTGTCTCCTTGCACACCAATTCCTCTGCAGCAACTTGCTTTCTAGAGAATTATTATTAGAACACCAGAAAACTCATACATGATAGTCCTTTTCTCTCAAACCAAATGTAGCAGCGAAATAAACACACCTGTAAAACAGGTATTCAGACAAGACACCTTGCACCACCTTTCAGTTTGTTACTTCCTACTCCTCGTCTGCTTGCTGTCTGTATAAATTACTCTGCAAACTTGATAGTTGCTTTCATATTTTTTTTCTGTCCAGATGCAAATCACCCAGCATATTTTGGCACAACATACATTTTCTTAAATATATATATTTATATACATATATATTTTTTCTTTTCAGTTATGCTTAAATTTGTCATAAACAGAGTAGTTGAGTAGCTCCTGCTATGAGCCTGCTTCAGTGCTTTCAGTATTGCAGAAATCATGGGGAAAGTGTTCTCTAGCAATACATTACATGGATGTAACGTCACCCGTTCTTCCTGTCCATTTTGTGCTAGAAAAAGCAGAAAACCTCAGAGCTCTTAAGAAAGTACACTTATGTTTTCTTCAGTTGTGTGGGGTGTGTATTTGAAAAGGTTTTACAAAGAAGAGTATTTTGAACTTGTATCTCATTCTTTGTGAAGTTTGTTTGCGTCCTACGATTATTTACACACACATCAAGTTACCAGTTTGCTTTCAGCATACAAATAGCATTTTATTTTTGGTTCTTTTCATCCCCTTTAATTTAAAGGCAAGTTCCACTCTAAACTGCTGTAAGTGCATGACAACTGGAAAGGTACCTTCAAAGGTACTGCATATTCAAGGTGCCCTCAGTGCTGGAGATGTCTGTAGTGAGCAGTAGAAATAGCAGTAGAAATAAAGCTCCTGTTGGGAACAACCAGGGTAGAAAATGGGAATAGATGCTTAAGGGGGGAGATTCTCATCCTGAGAAGGACATGCTGCACTAGAATCATGAGGAGGAAGGACTCCTTTGCTTCACAATTTAAGTAATTCATTCAGCAAAATACCAATTAATGTTTTGATTCTATTAATCTTATTATTAATATTTTTATTATTATTTTGTAAAAATAGTGAAACCCCACTTCCTCTGCAATCTGGATGTAATGGACAAAATTATGAAAAAAAAAAAAAAGCAAACTTACAAAAAAATTAGTCTTTTCAAGCCTGCTGTGATACACCAGGAATACAAATTATTTCTTTGATGGGAAACTTGAACTACTTTTGGCTTTTTTGAAATCATTTGCATTGACCATTATAATTTGACCCGAGTATGAATGACAAGCTAGGCCTTTCAGGCTACGTACCATTCACATTAAAGAATTGACTTAAGTCTGAACAAAAGTTTTGTTATTTTCACATCAAGAGATTTTTATAAGGAATTAACATCTTTCTGCCCATATAACATTAAAAATACATCCATATTCTCATATTTATTCCCTATTTCCTTTTTGTTCTCTTTTTTCTTAAAATCCTTGATAGTTCTTTTTTAGTAGGAAAATGTTAGGAATTGACAACGTTGCAACTACTGCAGTGAAATCTGCAAAAATCTTAAGTTCTACACATTCACTTTTGTAAATTGTTTATAATTCTAGAATAGTTCTGACTTTCCATACTTGGACAAATAATTCTTTAATTGATTATCTGAGACATCTTTTGGTCTTGAGGCAAACTGGGACTGTAAGGCAAACAGTATGTGAAATCAGCACTAGACCAGTGTTGTGAACAGAAAGATATTACAGACACTAATTGTCCTCAGATAAATATTACTTGTGTAGGGGTCAGGTCTGAAGCAACATAACTAATATATAGGTAGAAGTGCTTAACATTCTTTGTCATAGTAATCATTATTTGTTACAATATGTTGATGGATTATTCTAAGCATATGAGCGTGGGCTTATCATTTATCCTTTGTACCTCTGTATAGCATGTACTTTATACCTACACAGTGTACCTGTGCTTTCACATTTTAGCAATTGTTTATTGGATGCTTTATGTAACACGAGCACAGAGCAAAAACGGATTGTTAATCACTAGCAGAGATACCAGCCAGAGTGTATTTATCTTGTAAGCAGCTAAGCTTTAGTGGAATCTTGTACTGTTTCCTATTTGTCTCTCCTCATCTGGAGCATTCTCCTCATTTGTTACTCATCTGCAAGTGTTATCAGAGTTTGCTCCAGCTGTGATCATAGCCTCTTCAACACTCTTGAACAATTTAGAGGAAAAAATCAGGTTTTATATTTTGCCTTTAAGATCAGTCAGTAAAAGTACATGGGCTTGGACAGGGTTTCTTTTTCATTTCATGTTTAATTGTAATCTAGCAGTGTTAAGAAACCAGAAAGTTGCAGAATGTTTCCAGAGCAATTGAGGTTTCTGTGCTGGAGCTTCGTTACTTGTGATTGTAGAGACGTTGATATGTTGGCACTGCTTTTTCCTATAGTGACATCTCAGCAAGCTTGAAGATGAAATGTAAATTCTCAGTCTCCCATGGGTATGCATGTCAAAGTCAATTTTGAGTTTCTTTCCTTGCATTCCTTGCCTCAGATTTACTCAAAGGCAATATCCAACAGAAAGAATGTCTAATGTCACCTTCTATTAAAATGCAGTGGCGCCTATTCCAGTTATTGGTTTTGGTCTGTAGTTTTGAAGAAAATGTTAATATTGGTTGGTTTTGGAAAAAAACAAAACAAAACAAAACAAAACAAAACAAAACAAACAAAAACAAACAAAAAAAAACATTGCTCCAGAAAGACAATTCTTAGTGTTATCAGAATAGATTATTTATCTGTCTATGCAGTTGTGTATGCATACAGACAGACATGTGTATGTACATATCTATAAAATATTTCCTGTGGGAATCTTCAGAGGAACAGTTACAGAGCTCTCTTGAAAATCTGTTCAGTGGCAGTTTTGCTGTTTCTTTGTATAAGCTATTAAACACAGCTGTCCATCAGTTGGTACAATTTGAGGGCACAGATAATTTGCTCTCTTGATTCCAGAAAAATGGTTCTCTCCTCCTTTTACTTCTCCCACCTGTTCATAAGCGCCTAAATCTAGAGTTAGAAATTATTGTGGTGTTTTGTCACCATATGTAGCAAGGCAAACCTGTGTATGTTGCTGTGAGGTTGTAAGGTGTCGTGCCAGATTAACTAATGGGGAAACGAAGCACAAGAGAGGCTTATGTTGTGTCTCCTGATGTATCTTCCCTTGTGTCTCTACGGTTGTGTGGGGCTAACGTTGGGTGTTTAAGGCCGAGCTGGTTACTGAATCCATCTCTTGGGTGCTTTAGAAGCAACTTCCTCCTCAGCTGTAAATGCAGTGGGGCTGTGAGCTAAGTTAAGCCCTTGCTCCATGGTTTCTGGACCTCTTGAACGGTTTCCTGAGGCTCAGATTTGTCAGTCATTGGGCGTTTGAGATTGTCACTGCTTTGCTTCAGTTATCATTGAGCCCCCTCTTGTACACTGCTCAGCTGACTGACTCAGGTATGCGATCAAGGGTGACACGGATCCTCATTCCAAGTATTCTCATGTAGTTGCTGCTCTTTTGTTGTACTAGTTAGTGCTTTATTAGTGACAAAAAAATTGATAGTGTTTCTGTTCACTGAGAAGGGCTGTGCATAGAGTTTTTTTACCCTGCAGCCTATAGATGTGAAGAGTTTTTAAAAAGTCAATTATCATTTCAGTGAGTTGATGATGAGACACTTAGTTGCCATGCTATTTTCCTTTGTTTATGGCTATTTTACCTGTACTCTCATCTCTAATGTGCATACTTTAAAGGGTCACTATTATCCTTCCTTTTTTTTCTGAATTTCTTTTTGTTTCAGCTCAAGAAGTTCATAAGGACTCCAGAGATCCCTTCAAAGCATGTGAGGAACTGGGTCCCAAAGGTCCTGGAGCAGAGGCGGCAAGGCTTAGAGTTGTACTTGCAGGTAAGTCTTCTCTCATTGGTGTGAAAGTAAAAGCAGCATACCTTTTCAGAGTGGTAGTATCCAAAACTTTTGTAGACATTGCAGGCACAAAGGGGGCTGTTTTACTGAGAGGCAATTTTAAATGTGGGAAATGAGTTGCATCCTTACTAGCAGTGATGATCTATGTTCAGTTAGCATGACTAGCAGCTGGAAATCTGGACTGTTTGCATTTTGTTTCTTATTCTGACATAGGCTTCTGACTGACTTTGGGTAACCTACTAGTACCACATTTTCCTGTGTGTAAAATAATAATCATTTTTTACAAAGATGTTTTTGTTGTACCAATGAAAAATACTGTGGGAAAAAAAAAAAAAAAAAAAGAGTCTTTATCTAAACCAACCTCTGCTTAGATGGACTAGGGAAGAAGCAGCTCATCAAATTTATATTGTCTACTGTACATGCATGTATCTGTATTGTTCATCTAGTTGAAATAGGCACATCATCTCATATTCATTTCACTCTGGGCAGTTGCATTTAGAGACCTAGTTTATACCTACATGTACTTGGACATTGATTTTGCTACATACTATAAAGAGAGTCTTGAGGAATGATTCGGACATACAGACATCTAAATATATGGGTGATAAATATTGTCTTTTTTAAATAGATGGAATTTCTACACATGCCACGATTGCTTCAAAGGTTATTCTCTTTTAAATTGAAAATGCCCAATGGTGTAATTCCACAGCCATTTCTATGGTGACAAAACCAGATTAAGCTGTTCTTCAACATGTCGTCCCAGTTCACTGCACCTTCAGCTCTTTTATTAAAGGTGACCATAGAAATAATCTGAGTGAAAAGATAACATTTTTGTGAGGATGGCTAGAGTGACATATTCTATTTTTACTCAGATAATTTCAGAGATCAGATTTATGTCATCATCCGCAGTTGCACTGGCACAACTGGAAGAGTGGTGAACTGCAAAATAATGTACAGTGAGCTGCCATCAAAGAAAATGGATGTTAACCTGCGCTGCTCAGGAACCTGCCTGATTTTCAGGAAGGTTTGTAAGAGAAAACTCCTTAAGGAGGAAATAATTACTGTGTGATGCAAGAGAGTATTACTTCTGACATTACACTTTCAAAAGCAAGTTTGGAAAGGAGGAACATACAACTTAAAATTTATTCTGAGATGTCGGAAGAGTTTCAGGCAACATAGTTTATTTTTTAATTTAGGTATTTAGTTATTAATTGCTAAATAGGAATATGTAATCCCTTTTTTCTTACTGCTCTATGTGATTTATAGTATCATCGGCATGTAAAAATTAATTTTATTTAATCTGCATCTATAATTTATTGTTATGGGTGAAAAAAAATTGCTGTTGGAGAGACTTTAATTTTGAAAAAGAAAAGGGTCTTTTTGTTTTCAGTGGCTATCATCACAGCCTGTGCAATCATCAGTGTGCCTTTCTTCTGTGGATATTTGCTATGACTTGCTTTTTTTTTATTATTTTCATGAAGATGTCTTTTGTAGAACACCACTACTAAGGCACATGTACCCATTCCTCTTATGAAGTTGATTTTGTTAAAAAGATACAGGGGTAAATTGCTTCGCACTTTTAATTGCTGATAAACTTTAGAAGAACATCTCCCCCTACTGGAAGAGTTAGCCAACTCTTGCTCTTCTACATTGCTGTACATGCAATTGACTTTTCCCCTCATCTGCTGCTAGTGGCTATCACAGGAACACACAGGGTAAGGTTGAAGTGGACAACTGATGAAAACAAGGCCAACCATATTAATGTGTATACCAAAATAAAATAATTAATAATAAATATTTTAGTAAACTAAACTAAATAAACTAATTAAAATAATAATTCTATAATTGAAATCTGGATAAAAATGAGGTGAAATTTGACTATTTGAATTGTTTTGTATCATGTAGTAAAGAAAGCAAAAAAATTCCATTGTCTGAGGTTGAATGTTTACACTCTTACTTCTTTGTGATCTTTTGTATTGGCTTTACATGGCAAAGTTTTGGTGGCACGAGGGTTTGCAGGGGTGACCTCTGTGAGCACAGCCCAGCAGCTGCCCCATGTCAAAGCAGAGCCAGCCCCAGCTGCTCCAGAAGGGACCTGCTGCTGGCCAGAGCCGAGCCATGAGCGGCACTGGGTGGGCCTCTGGGAGAGCAAAGTTAAGAGGGGGAAAAGAACTGCTGGGCAACAGCAGCTGGGAGAGAGGGGTGAGAAAATAGAGCAACAGCCCTGCAGCCCCCGTGGGCAGTGCAGCAGGAGGGCAGGAGGTGCTGCAGGCAGGCAGCAGCAGTTCCCCTGCGGGCTGTGCAGGGAGAGGCCCCTGGTGGAGCAGGCTGTCCCCCTGCAGCCCATGGGTCCCACATGGAGCAGATCTCCACGCTGCAGCCCCCCCATGGGTGGAGGAGCCCCCGGTGGAGCAGGTGGATGTGGCCTGGAGGAGGCTGCGGCCCATGGAGAGCCCCCGCAGGAGCAGGCCCCGGGCCGGAGCTGCAGCCCGTGGAGAGGAGCCCACGCAGGAGCAGGGGGCCTGAGGGGAGCTGCTGCCCACCCGTGGGGGACCCGTGCTGGAGCAGTTTGCTCCTGGGGGATGGATGGATGGATGGACCCCGTGGGACGGAGCCGTGTGGGAGCAGTGCTTGAGGAGCTGCTGCCTGTGGGCAGCCCCCCAGGATCAGTTCAGGAAGGACGGCATCCCTGGGAGGGACCCCACGGGGGGCAGGGGCAGAGAGGGACCGTGAGGGAGCCGCAGATCCAAAGCATCAGGGACTGACCACAGCCTCCACTACCCATTCCTCTGTGCCAGGCAGGGGGAGGAGGTAGAGAAGTGTTCGAAGGTAGGAAGGTGTTTTTAGTTCTCACTGCTCTAGTCCTTTATTAAATGGCAATAAATTACATTAATCTTCCTTACCTTGAGTCTGTTTTGCCTGTGATGGTAATTGGTGAGTTATCTCCCTGTCCTTATCTCAACCCCTGAGCTTTTTCTGTTATATTTTCTCCCTCTGTCCATCTGAATAAGGGTGGTGAGAGAGCGGCCTGGTGGTGCTTAGCTACCTAATAGCATTAAACCACCACATCTTTTCATGATGGAACCTCCCTTTTAAATCATTTCAGTGTATGCTGTTTTTTTTCTTGGAGTAGATGGACAGAAGCTCACTAGATTTTTCTGAAGAATAGCAAAATCGTGAATAAACCAAATATTCTGAGATTGTGATATCCAAATGTTTATTTTCTTAAATTTAACAACATCCAATGTCAGCTAATATTCATTAGCTGTCTTGTTCTCCTTGGTTTTGAAAGCTAGGTGAGGGTTTGCGCTTATTATAATGGTCTGATTTTCATGGAGTCCTGAAAGATTGATTTATGTCAGTTGTTTTAACTGGCTTTCACATTGAACAAGCTTGCCTGGAATTTACAACTTTTTTCTTTTTAGTACTGTGGAACAACTGACTGGTAAATACTAATGTATTTATTCAAGAGTACGTATAGTAATTCATCAATATGCATAATAATAATTGAGAGCCTTTGTGAATGCTGAGAACAGTCAACTGACTGACAAGTGAAAGGAAGGATTATATTTACTCTGTTAATGAGGGAACAGATGCAAAGATAAGTGAATAACAGAACATGGCCCTAAACAGTCAAGCAAATTAGTACAAAGCAATAAGCAAATGCTCCTCTGCTGATCCGTGATAACTGTCGGTGTGCATGAGCTTAGACTACAGCATGCAGAATTTACATTGAGCTGGTTTTGTCTTTGCTAAAATAGAAAGTGCATGTTACTGACAGTGAAAGAGGACTAAACCAGCTCTAACTACCTTGTGTTGGCTATCAACTAAGAACATTCTGACAATTACCACAAATCAATTAGTGTGTGATATAAATTCTGACTTGATGGTAAATTATATAGGTATCTGAGCTTGTAGCTTTCAATACAGCAGAGATTAGAATCCAGTTGTTTAAATTTAAAATTTATAAAATAAATCATTGGATTACATTATTGCTGACAAAAATTTCTCTGAAAGTACTGTTAGATTGCACAAAGATTTGCACTTCGCTAAATGCAGATGTTAATATGTCTTCTCTTGAGACATTTCCAGAAGAGTCTGATATTGAGACAAGGTAGAACATAAAATTAATGTAGCTGGTTATGTAGTCTCTCATTTGAGAGCGGCAGCCAATCGGACTTTCATAAAAAGTCCATGACTGCTGATAGTTTGAAGAAATACTTGCTTGAACATACCAGAAGTTAAAGGTAAGTGTTGAAGATAATGGGGCAGACAGCTAATTGGCATTGTAGCTTCTGGGTGTTTTTATTTTTTATTTTTCATCTGCTCTATAACCTTGGACTGACCACTTATCACAAAGCAATACAGAAATATGTTATGCTTTGATAGTGTATTTAAAGGAAATACAGACTGCTTGAAATGCTCCCTTTTGCACAGTATTGTTTGTGTATGAGTTCAGTAAGTCATCTTTTGGATGGGCCAACTGCACCAGTAGTTGGGTTTTTATTTTGGAGACATTGAAGACATTGTTGAGATTCCTAAGGGCAGCACTTAGGGACCTTATCTAATTGGTTATTGAAGCAACTGCAGCTGTGTTGTCAATCTGATCGGTATTTGTTACAATTAGATTTTGTATGATGTACTCTTGGAGGAGCAGTTTTTATGGAGCTTATTTCCAGTGAATTGGTAATGGGGAAGAATTTGATCTAACCACCTGCCCTCTACTGATTTGGAGTTAGGTCATATCCTTGTCCCAGTAAGCTGACACTAGATGTTATTGCCATCCAGTCTCTCTGCCCTAGGGACTTGCCCTTTGACAGACCTTCCTTTTAAAGTTCAATGGAATAGATACTTTTTAACCCCCTTGGGCAGAAGAAATCTCATCATTTGCTGATATCATCAGCCCAACAAGATAACAGACATTGTTAACAGAATTGACTGTGAAGTGGCACCCACATCTCAACATGAGAAGATGTAGCTGCCAGTCTTCACTGAAATGATTTGGTTATGGAGATTTTGAAGAAGGCTCATATTTGTGATGAGCTTAAGGATGGTAACTTGGGGTCTAAGTGACCTGAGGAGATTCTTCTTGTGACTGGCAGGAATCTAATATAAAACTGAAGACTAAACCTTCTGAACTAGTCTGTATGTATGTAAGGTCTTTATGCACATACATTTCCAACCAGAGATAGTACATAGAGCTAATATTTCTCTCTCAGTTGATGTCAAGAAAGCGTACTTGCCTTTTACTTACTCTTGAACTTCGTAAGAAGAGAACAGTCCTGATTCCTGGAGATAAGATTGGTTAAAGTGCTGCTTGGCTGTGAGACTTGAAGACTTGATGAACTTCAACATTCCAGAGTTTCAGGAGTCCAAATCTGCAAAATGAATTATGGAGTTTATGAAACTGGACTAGAGATTTGTTTTCCATTTAAGGAAATAATCTGGAGATCTGAGAAGCACTTTGACCTATATTTCAGTATTCTTCGAAATGCAGTGCTCTTAAAAAATATTTTAACTACCAATCTTTCCTGAAAAAGATAAGTAAAACCGAATCCGTTATGATTTTGCTTTTCAAAAGTAAAACGCAATCCTATCCTCCTTAACTGTGTTAGCTTACAGCAGGGCGGAGCTAGGAAAACCATGGCTATAGTGATGAATAATGTCTAATTGCTTTATGTGTAAGTTCATCAGAAATATAAAGGAGAAAATCACTCATTATTACATTGCATTTTTTTACTCTGTTTTGGGGAACTGTTCAATAGCATACACAACAACAAAAAAACAAACAAAAAAAAAAGATGAACATTTCTGCAGTTGATGACTGCAGAAGAAAAAACCTACCTTATGGAGTATTTTTCCTAAAATGTCATTTCTTCAAAAACAAACGAACCAACAAAAAAAAACACCTCTGACTTTAGTCACCAATCTCAATTGTTCATATTCTGAAGCTGTTGAGATATCCTCAGTTATGTTGATCTAGTTCTGTACTGTTGCTTCATAAAAGTTTTAGATTCAGTTAAAAGAAATTAAAGTATTGAAAATACCTTTTTGATGACTTGGAAACTGTTGCAGAGTGTTGCTCATCTAATACAGTGTTTCATAACATAAGTAAGGTTCAGCTTTCTCAGTCTTTTCCCCTTTTCACTATCCTTCTGAGGAGTTAGATGATCTTACAGTGTTGAAGAAATAGAGTTTTACATCACCTAGTGGGGAGTTTCATTAGTTTCTCACTGCTTAATTTGATTCAATTTCTGTTGGCCTTTTGCTGTTCTAACAAGGAGGAGTGTGAATCCCATCACTTATAATCTTGTCCATCTTCAAGAAGATTGGAGAGGTCTCTTCTCTAAGAAAAGCCATCTAGATTCTTGATGCCAGTCTGCAAGTGCTCCACAGTGTACTTGAGCTAGAATTTTGCCTTTTAATAGCTAAATAACACTTCTCTGTAACTATAGCTGAAATACTGCTTCAGAGCTGTCTTGGTTGGAGGAGGATCAGAAGATGTGTGAAAGTGATGAACATAAGCTTTTAATGATGCACAAGACTTTTCACTACTTAATCTTTGTAAAGTGGGGAAAAAAAAATGTCTTACAATAGTACATAAAAGTCAGCCTGAGCTGTGCTAGGCAGAATAAAAGCTAGGCTGTCGTATGAAGAGAGGAGATCTTGGTTTGTGGGTTGCTTGAAGCTGACAAAGAAAACTAGAATCAGAAGCATTCTGTAAGTGTTTGATAACTGAAACAGTTCTTGACTTTGCATTATCAGTATTAAAGGAGAAAGAAAGGTAATGTCTGTAGATGCAGATGGCTTTGAACCTGTGCTGTTGGAGCTTTTTAGAAATATTGAGGTATCTGTATATGGTGTGCGTGCTTCTATGAGACATTCTGTTGCTTTTGCCGAATGAAGATAAATCATTGGCTACTAATTAATTCTGTAAGGGTAATGGCAGAAGGATCATAGAACTACTCAATGATCATTCAGCTATTTAAATTTTAACTCTGTATACTTCATTTATGGCATTTATCCATTCTGTCAATGTTAATATTCATGATAATTGTCCTTTCTTTGTATTCTCAGAAATGTGCTCTGTATCAAGAGTTAAGTTATTCCTGAATACCTGTGTGTTGTTACCAAAGCGTATGGTGAATGCCAAAAGTCTGAACTGTTTCAAGGGAAGACTGGAAAAGCTCATGGGAGAGTTCGCATTTGCATAGAAAGTCTGTAGAAGTAACTTTTGAGGCTGCTGAAGTATCGAAGGAAGTATTTAATATGTTAGTCCTGGTCATTTATACTCTTTCTTGATATCTGTTTATCACAGCCATTTTTGGAGACAGACATTTTTGGAGCAGTGCTAAATGGACCTTTGCTAACACGTTATTATTTTTTAGCTTGTTATTGAATTTGATGAAACATCGCTGTGTTTTCATGAATTAAACCTTGCCTGTATCATGAACACTAGTCTTAAAAGAAAGAAATGCTGAATCATATGGCTGGTAAGATATGGTTGAATCATACTGATATATTGAAGAGGAAAAGACTAATGCCTTCTGGGATTAAATGATTTACTTTACACATGTGAGGTAATTGGCATTGTATTTAAAAGCTGAACTCATGAACGTCATGAAAAATGAACTCACTGAAAGAATTTTTAAAATTAAAGCTTCTGTGCAAAATGTGGGTTGAATTTTGTTCTTCTCCACCTAATTCTGTGCATGCCTTACGTGTGGGCTGTTTCTCGCTAGACTTTTCTTTAACTATGCACCATATCTGAGAGCAAGAGCTGCATAGAATTCACTTTGACTTCCTTGTGTCATTCATTAGCCACCACAAAGCTTTCTGTACCAGCGATCCTTCCCTTTGACCTTTGTACACGTTCTCTGTTGGGATCTATTTCTAACTAATTTAACACCAAATTGGCTTATTTGCAGAAAAATAAAAATAAAAAATCCTATCAAGTCGAGAACAGATACTTATCTTCCTGATTGCTGTTTCTGGAAAGCAGTGTTGTTTTAAAAGCAGATGAATACACCAGGAGGAAAGAACCTAGTTTTAGAAAGTTGCAAGTAGAAGTTAGAAACAATGAAATAAGATTTAACCGATGTCCTGCTGCAGAGGCTGTTGAATCACCCCCATCCATTAATCACATTGAAAATTCTCTCCATTATCCAAAATTAATCAGTGTCTTGCTTCTCTAATGCCATTTAGTCGGCAGTAATCAAGGTTGAACTCTACCTGTAAGAAGCTATAAAAGCAATGGTATAAAGTATAAAAAGGCAAAATGTTCTTTGTCCTTATTAAAGATTGTGAGCAGAGTGTTAAATAATATTAATGGCTGGGATTGTCAGTACTTAACAGTACTTTCCTAGTACAAGTGATTTTATTGATCGATACAGTCTCAATGTAACAGGGCAGATTATTCTACTGATTTTATCGAAACCTTAACTAAGTTTGTTAGTGTACCACATATCTTTAAATAGATCTAGATGATGATGTAGATTAAGAAAAGCAGACCACCATCCATCTTTTTTTGATCGGTTAATAACTTAAATCCATCATTGCTAAGACCAGCTCTTTTAAGGTTCTGTTGTGCATACGTGTTTTTTTTGGTGGTATGGATACTTAGCTGTTTTTAGATGGCTGTGGGTTTCAAAGAAGTGTGCTTGACACGCATACTTGCATATTGGCTAAGAAGAGGTGTAAAATAAGAGGAAAGCAAAATAATTTTGCAGGTAATTTAAAGGAGAGCTTTTTAATAACACTTTCTGCTTGCAAATGTGTTTCCTACAGAAATGTTCCAAGCTTTTTCAAACATGCTTGGGAAAATTACCTGATTTATGTTTTAAAAGTATGTATTTTTTCCTTCAGTAATCTGTGTTTGTTGTTGATGGTGGTGTGGGTTTTTTTTTCTGTATAGAACTCTGCTGCATGAATTTATCTCTCATTTTGCTCTTACATGTCAGAGCTGATCAAAGTAAATTTTACTCAGTTAAAAGCAAAATTTGTATTAGAAGTCGTGACAGGTTTAGAAACCATGTCTAAATGTTCATTCTCTTTTCACTGTGCTGTATATTATCATGCTACAGTATCACTGTCACCCAAATTAAGATGAACATCAAATTGTAGTTATTGCATATTATACACAGAGTGAGAAATGGTCTCCATCATGGCCCAAACAGACCTCGTGAGAACTGAAAGACCTGCCCAGACCTTCAGTTTCAGGGAGGGAACTCCAGAATCTGGAAGTCCCCTGAAGGCCGAGGTGAGTGTTGTGGGTGCAAGCGTGCCCAGATGAACGAACTTTTTGAGCAATTTGCAAGAGGAGCTCAGCAGCCAGCATAGGATCCAGGAATTAGAGTGAGAGATTGAAGGATGGTATTGGGAACTGGCATGGACTGAGCAACAGCCCTGCCTTAAGTCCTTGCATGGGGCAGGTAAACTGGCTTCCAACCCTGATCTGATGTACTTGACTGACAAGACAAGGGAGACTGAACCCTTGTCTCCTCTCAGAGCAGAAGGAGGAGTGTTCCCCATCCACTCAAAAGTGTCCCTAAACAACAGATACGGTGCTGTGGGGCTGGAACAGGGAGAGTGTGTGAGTAATTGTCAAGACCCAGAAAGGGATAACCATACAAAGTCTGTCCAACCAACCACCTGTGCTAGAACCAGTGCCACTATAAAAGCACAAAGGTTGTTAGTAATTGGCAGTTTCTCACTGAGAGGCACTGAGGCTCCCATTTGCCATCCAGACAATCTCTCTAGAGAGGTTTACCTGCTAGAGGCACCACATTCACAATATTACAAAGATTTTACTGAGCCTGGTAAAGCCAGAGGACTAACTCCCATTCCTACTCTTTCATTTAGGGTCAAAGGAGGATGCAACAAGGAGATTCTGAAATATTAAAAGGGTCTTTTTGCCCCTCAGAAAGATGTGGAAGGGGTCAGGAGCACAGGTAGTGTTCTCCACTGTCCTCCAGTTGGAAACTGGGACCCAAGAAGAAGGTGAATGGATGAGGTGAATGGTAGGCTGTGTGGCTGGGGTTTTGGATTCTGTGATCTCAGACAAAATGAGCATGTTGACACTGGATGGGGTGCACCTGACCCCAGAGTGCTGCAGGCAGTAAGCTGGCTGGATTTGTTAGCCAAGCTCTAAACTGGGTTCAGTGGGGAAGGGGATATACCTCTGAGTAACAGAGAAGAACCAGGAAGTGCCAACACTTCAGGAAGCAACAGGGAAATACCTGTCAGTTGTCCCAGAGGAATTAGGAGGGCTCCTCTAAAAAGGTGATGCTGCTGATAGCCCAGGTGAAGTGCCTCTGCACCAATGCACACAACACAGGAAATAAACAGGACAAATTGGAAACCACGGTGCAATTAGAAAACTAGGACCTGACTGCTGTCATGGAGATGTGGTGGGATGAATCACAAAACTGGAACACTACAATCAAGGACTAGTACTGAGAACTAGTAAACAAGAACTGGTAAATAAAGACATGGAGAAGGCTGAGGTACTCAACTAATTCCTTCCTTTAGTCTTCACTGCCAGTCAGGCTTCCCACATCTCTCATTTCCCTGAACCTCTAGGCAGGGGCTTGGGGAGCAAAATCCTTCCCAGTGTAAGTGGAGAGCAGGTTTGAGATCACCTGATGGAACTGAACAGGTACAAATTTATGGGGCCCGATGCCACGCATCCCAGGGGCCTGAGGGAACTGGCTGATGGAGTTGCCAAGCCTCTCTCCATCATATTTGAGAAGTCCTGGCAGTCAGGTGAACTCCATGGTGAAAAAGGGAAACACCACTCCCATTTTTGAAAAGAGTAGAAAGGAGGACCAGGAGGACCAACGTCTGTGCCTGGCAAGATCATGGAATAGGTCCTCCTGAAAGCAATGTCAAGACACAGGCAGGACAAGGAGGTGATCTGAGACAGCCAGCATGGCTTCAGTAAGGGTAAATTGTGCCTGACCAGTCTGGTGGCCTTCTGTGATGGAATGTCTGCCTCAGTTGACAAGGGAAGACCAACTGATGTCAGCTGTGTGGACTTGTGTAAGGCCTTTGACATGGTCCCACATGACATCCTGATCTCCAAATTGGAGAGAGATGGATTTGAAGGGTGGATGAAGATGATAGAAAAAATATTTTCTAGTGTTTTATTATTGCATGTGTAATGCAATAGCCTATGCTCTGTTGCAACTGTTCAGTAGTATATAACATAAAACTAACAGGTAGTTTAGACCTACATTTGACAAATCACTGCCTTTATTCAATCCAATAGTATTATTTTGCCTACGCTCTTTGTGTGACTGAAGACTATTTATTAAATTTCTTCAGGTATTTGTAAACTGTATGTGAGCATTGAGTAGAAGTACATGAAGTAGTGAACAAATCTATCTTTATAGCAGGATTTGTATTTTTCACATAAGAGACAGGCCATATTTGGAGGTGAGAGGAAGAAAACAAAATAGTGAATACATGATGAATACCTGAATATGATCAATTCTGTGCTTTGGATGAAGAACTGGCTCTTGGGTTCAAAAAGTAGGATGGGGTCATGTAAGCAAGAGCTAATACATCCTTACATACAAGGAAGCTGAATCAAAGTTTGATTGATAAAGTTAATCTGACAGTTCTTCACCTCAAAGTGTGTAATAACTTCCAAATTTTTGTCTAACATTGTTTGTATCTGGTAAAGGGACTGGAAAACAAGACATATGAAGAGCAGCCGAGAGAACTGGAGTTGGTTAGTCTTGAGAAAAAGAGGCCTCATGGCTCTCCATGGCTACCTGAGAAAAGGCTGCAGCGAGGAGAGTGTCAGTCTCTTTTCTCAGGTGAGAAGTGATAGGGCACAAGGAAACAGCCTCAGGTTGTGGCAGGGGAGGTTTTGATTGGTCATTGGGAAGAATTTCTTCATGGAAAGGGAGGTTAGGCACTGGAGCAGGCTGCCCAGGGAAGTGGTGGAGTTGCCATCCCTGAAGGTGTTTGAGAGCATGGGTATGACATGTAGGGACATGGTTTAGAGATGGATTTGGTCATGTTAGGTGATGGTTGGACTTGATCTGATGGGTCTTTTCCAACCTGAATCATTCAATGATTCCAAGACTCAGTGTAGACCATTCTGAAGGAAAAAACAAACAAACATCCATGGCTATAGAACTAAGTGCAAGGTTTTACTGGAAATATGCTGAATTAAGTGAGCAGGAGTTCTTGAGCTTCTGTTTTAAGGATGGTGTATGGAAAGAGCACAGGCACACACAAAAAAGAAAAATTTTTGCAAGAAGGGCATGAAAGCAAGAGATAGGAACTGGTCTGGCAGAAGTGAGCAGAGCAGGACACAACTAGAATTCCTCAGTTAGGTTTTGGGATGGTGATCAGTGAGCCTTCCAGTTTGGTCCTGCAGTAAACTGCACTCTCCTACCTCAGAAAAAATCCTGTTTTAAGTGTTGTCTTTTTGTGTCTTTTATAGTATCTTGCATGTCTCCTTCTGAAGGGCATGTTGAAGGATTTCAGAGTGAGCTAAGGGGGAGAAGGGGTAGCCTAGTAGAATAACAAATGCCTGTTATCTTCTGCTAACACTATCTCCACGCACATCAGCATTGCTTGCCTTTATTTTTTCTTTTCACCAGCTCATTGTCTCTGTAATCAGAATATAATATGGATTTAGTTAAGAGTAAAAAAGCTCATTTTATTGAAGCTGTTGACTGTAGAATATCTTGACCGAAACAGACTTGAATTTAAGTGCATGTGCAAATAAATCTGCATTACTAAATAATGGTAAATTTATAATTCTGTTACAGATTTTTCCCAATTTACATTACTGACAGAAACTTTCATAGAGTTTCTAGTTGTGATAAATACTATGAATTCTACATTAAAAACAAATCAAAAATATTGATATAAAATTGAGGTTTGCAATGCAGTTTCTTTTTTTAAAATTGTTCATACCTATTGTTGTCTTTATCTAATATACTTTTTCTTCTGTAGGTGAAAAAGTTTAGAGAAACAAAGCGTGGAGTAGAAGTAGAACCTTAATTTCATTAGGCACGTTGTAACTGGTGAAGATTAATGCATATATCTCTTGCTAATTCTTTTCAATTACTCAGTTCATATAAATTCCCAAACCTTGTTAATTATTCTGAAGTCAAGTGGTAATTTTTAACAGTATTTCCACAGCAAGGGAATTTTCCTGGTGTAACCTTGCCCTCTGGTAGAAACTCTCAGCAGATTAGGCATTCTGACTCTAGTCCATTCATTTTCAGCACAAGCCTAATTGCTGCCGACTGCCTGCCACAGGTACCCTGGTTATCGTACATTTAAGGGATGCAGGTTCTTCTGAGAACAAATAAGGAAAGATTAATTGTTTGTTTTGTTTCATCCCAAGAGAAATGTGGGAGCTTAATCAAGAAAAATAATTTCTTCTGTTGATTTGGCTTATTTGTGGAAAGGAGTAATTGTATAGAGGCAGGCATAGAGCTATGCATTTTGAAAGAAATGTTGCCGTTTACCTACATGGGAAGCAAAGATACAGCAAAATGAATGTAACACAGCATTGGAATTGATGGGGATGGTTCACATTTCTCATAGTAAGTAATTTGGCTGCTGGGCTTTTATTTGAACCAATATTGCTAGGTGGTATTGTCATTTGTTTTGTCTGCTTCTTTGGAAATCTAATCAAGGAGACAATAGTAGGGGGAAAAACGCTTTTCCAAATTGTCCTTAATTGCTAGAGCACAAAGTGAACTAAACACTCTGGTATTTCCAATTAAAGAACTTGTTTCCAGCAAGGACCATTAAATCTATCTTTCCCAATCTGATAAATAAGCTATCAAAGAGTGGAACAGATTAATTGAGAGCAATTAGTTCAAAGCTCAGTATAAAAGTCAGAGTAAACCAACGTTATCAATGAATGCAAATTTCAAATAAAGCACTAAGAAACACTGTTGCAGCAAAATGGAGTTGAGAGTAACCACTGAACACAAAAGAAAATTTCATCTGTGATACAGCAATTAGCCTTGCTTCTCCTCACAGCAGAAGCATTAATTGCCATTTATTTTGAAGACCTCTGTTAATGGGCTGTCAAATTGTATTTGACACATTTGCTACATACATTTCTCTTACAACGTGGTGCAAGAAATAAAGGCAGAGGGAAATCACAGATCCCACAGTTCAGAGCTATCACTGGGCTTATTCTGATTATACTTAAAACTCATGAAAGCTCTGCTTATGCTACCACTGTTGTGTTTGTAACTGTCTGGTAGACAAGGGAATGTCTTAAGTGTGGTTTGTTAATGTCAATAACCAGTAGCACTTGTGTCTGGTAGAGACTTAAGCCTAGCACGTTAGAGTTTGATGCCTCTTTAATGCAGGTGGGTCTCCCTACTGATGCATACCTACACAGTGTTGAACGGTGGCTCTTTCTTCCAGATATCTGTGCATGCCAGTTCGTATTGGCCCACATGCTGTAAGCTGCTTTCTGTACATGGTCTGGGTATTTCCTTTAATGATAAACTGTAGGAGAGCTGCCTGGATGTTCAACTGAAGGGCCAGCCTTTTGATTTTTGAGAAAGAGTGCATCTGCTTGTGAAGAGAGCCTCCCTGTCATCTTAGAAATAAACTTATTGACTTTGAGTGTTAGTATACTCAAAGCAAGTATTGAAAGTTGGTTCAGTTGATGGTGTTAGCTGTATATGTAAGGCTTTAGAGTCACATGCTCCCAGGTTTATTCCACCAAGAAGAAAGAGTTCGGCTATACACGTAGTCTGTTCCACACTAATCAGTCTTAATTTCCAAGACAGTTTTAGAGAACTACCTTAGCCTTGGTCAGTGGTATCGCTGCCCTTCGTGTTGGCGTGACTCATGTAAACTGATAAGCACAAACATACCAACTGCCAGAGCTCGTAAGGCTGCTCTCCCAGACGAGCAGATTCAGGGGTGCATCCGTGGCCTTTAAAGCAGCTGTGTGGCTGGAACCTGCTTTTGCGGAATTACAGTTTTAAAATGGTTGGATAAAAATCTTATTTCTTATGCTGTTGCAACCCACTGGGCATGTCTATTCTAGGAAAATGAAAAGGTCAGTGGTAACTTTCCTGATAAACATTCTGAGAAAATGTCACTCCAGTTACATGTAGCTGTAGTAGTGGGCGAGTTCGTCCTCCATTTTTAGGGTCTTTTTAGTTATTACTTCTAGAATATCATCATCATTAGGAAAACACAGTATTTATAATTGTGATAGTGTGGTGTCATATCAGCTCATGTATTGGTAATAACTAGCATGCAGCAACAGACATAGTGCCTTGAACCAGGTATTCCCAGTATTTTTCTTTAATATCTTCTCTGGCAAGTCACTAAGTGATCACAGTTGTGTTTTTTATTCGGAGTAACTGGGTTTATGAGCAGTTGGCTGTAACATTGGTTTCTGCAAAATTCTTAGAATGTCCCCCAAAAAGCATGAGGAATTTAGAAGAATGAAAGCTCTCCCAGTTTCCCCAGATGCCAGGACATCCAGATTTCCAAGTGTGCTTTTCAGCATGGGATCCAGCTCTCAGACAAGGTTCAGGGGTGAAGATTACCAATTTAGCATTTAAAAAACACTTATTAAGCAACAAGACGTCATGGTAAAGCTGCAGTGAAGCAAAGCCTATGCACAGAATTCACAATCAGCAGTCCTGTAGCCATCAGCATTTTAGCAATTGTCTCTATGTTATCCCATCAAATGCTCCTCTCTGTATTTGGACTCTTAACCAAGGTCATGCAGCAATACACGCTAATACTTTTGAGCAGCAGCAGTTATATAACTTCATGATTAGGAAGCAGTTTTTTTTGTTTGTTGTTTGTTTGTTTGTTTTTTAATAAGGTCATTGTACTTATATGCTGTGCAGTGATGCTTATTGGCTTTACAGGTAGATATCTTTATTACTAACTGGCATTCAGAGCCATGCCAGTTTAATCATGCAACTTTAATTAGTTATCCAACTTTAAGCGCTGGAATGATGAGGATGTGTACTGGAAGAGTAAGTTACCACAGCGTATTGGGGTCTTTTTTAGTATCAGAAATAAAGGCTACTGGGTTTTATGATGAATTTATGCTCTTAGTGATGCAGGTGGCTGTCAACAATTGTGCTCAAATGCAAGTAGTCAGGAACAGTCTTAATCATGTAAAAGTAGAAACAATATTTCAGTCTGGTCTAGCAGCCACGCTTGGCATCTCAAAACAGATTGACAGTGGACAATAAATAAATAAATAAATAAATAAATAAATAGATCCCAATTGCTCTAGTTTGGGCAATTATTTTTGCCTAGTTTTTACAGAGGGGTGATATTCACCAAAGAAATCAGAAAGGAGTCCAGCATCAAACCACGTAGATGATGCTGTGGAAGTGGGTGGGTGGAGAAGACAAGCTCATTAATGTGTGGATGGAGACATCTAAATTATTTTTCCTGCATGTATTTGCCATTTTTCTCAACCATCGTGTTACCATTTTTGTACGTGTATCAGAGTCATTTGGCTTCATGTCACTACCCAGTTTTTATGGGTTGTTGTTTTTTATTTCATTTTTTAATTTCATTTCGTTACATTTCATTAAAGTTGTGTAAATTCACTTCCGTGACAGTCTCCATGACTGGTTCATTCAGTCTAAGTATCGGTCATAGTGTTGTCTTCTAATGATCAAGTGCAGATCACTTCTGTGTCCCGCAGAAAACTGTAGAGATAAATTCTACTATTAACCCTCTCTGAACTCCTGTACTGTATCCACATCCCACTTTGATTTCTGGGCACCAGTTCTCCCAACATACTTACACTGATGGCATACTCCACTTTTATTTGATTATTGTGGAGTCCAGAGTCTAATTAAGTTCTCTGTGCCATAGTATTTTAGCATGCTCTTGTCCCTTAATTGAGGCAGTAGGAAAGGTGATTTAAAATATCAGTGAAACCTTAGCTTCAGATGACAAGTCTTTATTGTAGGGTAAGCAAGAGCCTACAGGGGCAGCGTAACCACTAGGAAGGGTGCAACACAGCCTTTCTTGCAAGTTATTCTTGCATGGGAAACTCAGAGAACAAAAAAAAAATGGGCCAAAAATGAGTAATAGTGGTAAAGAAGGTTTCTGAAAATACAGAATATGTGATTCATGAGCTCATGAGTCCCAGTTTCCAACTCATTGGCCAAAATTACTGGCCAAAATTAAGTAGTCCTCTGGTTGCTGGTTAAGGAACTTAAAGCAGTTGTAAAATGTAGAGATAACAGCAAAACCATGAGATTATAGAGAGCAGCTTGTCATCCTCACACTGTTAATGTTCTGGGAATTTTTAACAGAAATCCAGATAGTTATGTTACTTCTGTTAGGGGGCTCGCTTGCAATCTTATTTCTCCTTTTGGGAGAACTTGTTCCTCTTTCAAGAATGTGGAGAGCTTTAGCAAAATCAGAACATTATCTGTAGAGTTGCTACACTGATAAATGCAGCCTTCTGCTGATGCTGCTCATCTTCCATCAGCACAGGAGAGGTAAATAAGCATTCACTGACCAAGTTAGGATCGTCTCTTTTCACAAGTAATTGCATAGTTCTTCACCTTTATCAAGGAATCCCTTGCTGGTGAGTTTTGGGAGGGACAAGTGTCAAGGCACAGAACCATAATGAAGTACCTGTGATTGAGCAAGGATTACATTGCTCCGTTAATTCTGTAAAAACTTGTCAGTTTGCCACCCAAATAAATGCCTAGAGTGCGTAAAACACGGAACAGAGTGACCTCTAGAAGAAAAATCAATGGCAATTCATATTTCATATGTCTATAATTGCTTGTGAGAGCATGGCAGCAGTTTGTTTATAGAGCAGCTCATTCTACCAGGGATTGTTTCCTGACTTTTTCTTCTTTTCAGTGGTGATGCCTCTCATGGATTGTGAATTACAGCCAGATGCAGCAGTAGACAAGTTTTATTGGTGGCAATTTTTTATTATTGTTTTCACATTACTGTCTTCAGAATTGCTGCGCCGTGCTGTGTTTGAACCAGTGCACTAATCTATAGTCACAAGTAAATCGCGTTCACAACTATTTCCTTGGAAGAATCCTGATGCTGTTTTTTACTTTCCTTTCAGTACAAAAGGCATTTTCCTCTGTGAAGTTATCCATTTGCTTGTATTTTAACCATCAAACTCAACACATTGTGAGGCCTTCATTTTTAAGCAATTTCTCAGAGAGACAAGGAATTCTCACTCTGCTAATTTAAAGACAGAATTTTTGAAATACCTCCTCCCTCCCCCCCCCTTGGTTTGCTTTGTTGTTTTTTGTTTTTTTTTTTCATTTTTTTAAGATGCTGTTGTAAGATTTGTATCCCCACTGAGGACCAAGATGTCATAGGGATAGAGAAAATGCCGCTCACTTTATGGATTACTGTTAGGTCAACAAAACTTTGGCAGCATTGATTAACTTGACAGTGAGTACAGCAGTACATTTATCACTTATGGCTGTGCTGTAGAAAATCTAATAAGAGGCAAACAATTCCCTTTAGAGCAGTAACAGGTTCACTGTGGCTAACGGTGCATGCACTGGAAATTTCTGACTTTAAATTATACCCTTGCTGCTAGTTGGGTCATTGACTCAAAGCTACTGCAGTTTCACTGCTATGTTCTGTGTTATTAATTTGATCAAAATTGTTTGGGTTTCTATAAATGTGATCAAACCATATATTGGAGTGCATACGAACTCATATGCGTTTTTGAAGAAGACATGCAGAACGAGCTTGTTCCAAGCTTGTAGAAGGGACAGCTCGTATGTAGGAGAGTTAGCTGTCTGTTAAAACTAAATGTTTGGGCTCTTACGAGATTATAAAAGAAAAAAAAAAAAGTGTAGCGCTGCTTATAAATTATCCTCTTGTTCACAGGTATAAATAAACCCAAACGTCAAATGCATCTTATTTTAAAAGTTTCATTGGTTGGTCAGAAGGACTTTTTTCATATGTGTGAATGTATGCTTTATTAATTACCAGTAATTGTCTTAAAAATTCTATATAAGTTGATTTACAGATATGTTTATGCAGTTGTCTTGTTTTTTAAGAGCTATGAGAAGTGAACAATGAGCAAGTGATTTTTTTCTGTCCAGTGTACAAGTGCTGCTGCTTGACTGCAAGTTACTGTTTGGTACTGATACTTTATTTTTGGTCATAAATTCATTTTTATGCAGACTTGCTTGGATTCATTTTTAATAATGACCAGTGCACTGGGAAGCGCCTGCATTGCAAATATGTAGAAAATATTTTTTGCTTTTTTGTTGTTGTGATTGTTTTTAAGATTTGTACTCAGTTGTTCTTTTAAATGGAAGATGTTCTTTCATAGAAGTGTACCCAAGCTGTTGAAATAAGCAAAAGTAAGTAAAGACTGTGCACATGAATAATTGTGTTCCTATACACGTTTTCTTCGTTACTCTTTTCTGTTTGTAATAATAAGTGCTGATCTGAACATGCAGTGAGGAATTGAATTTGTGGCTTTATCTTTGTGACATATTCTGCAAAATTACTGTTCAAATGAAAGAGTGCTTAATTTTTTTAATGTTAGGGTATATAGCTCACTAGAGAAGAGCCTTTGTGAGTAACAACTGTTATTTCAAGTACTTTATGTTATTTTAGGAAACAGTCTAAATTGGAGAGTTTGTTCTGCAATATCTGTAAAAATGATGTCGTTTTCTTTGTTGGGAGAGAAGTATTCTACTTGAATCAATTGTCAGGAGGCTTAATGTAATAAGGCAGTTTGTGGTCTGACTAAAAGAAACACTGTGCAAAAGAAATTCCCATAGCAGTTTGTTTTTAACAGAAAAACTGAGTTCACCTGAAACATAAATACATTGAAAACCAAGACTTAATAAGGCAGAGCAGCTTTAGAAGGAAGCAGAGTGGGTTGCTGTCCAAAGCACATCTTGCAATGTCTGTGATTTAACCAAATATCTATGTTAATCATAGTATAGCTCTATTAACAGCATAACAACAGGTTCTTTGCAACAAATCATCAGGCAGGCTGACATAAGTAACCTTTACATAGTAGGGCGAAAAATTAAAATTAAAATAGTGCTTCCCGTTTCATTCTTCTTTTTTTTTTTTTTTTTTTTTTTTTTAATTTGCCAGGTAGAAGTTGTGTTTCTCCCTCTTACTGTATATTAGTGGCAACAAGACATATTTCCACACATTTTCCTGGGTTCATACAATAAAGGAGTTACCCTACTGCCTGCCTTACTGAACAGAGACCTGATATTGATTAACTATCACAGTGGCATCAGAACTACTCTTAGGATTCAATTTTTTTGTTGTTTTGCATATTTTATTGATCAGAAGTGGTAAATGAGCATCAAGCGTGCAAGAAGACGATGAATTGTTTACTTGCATAAAATAACCTTTCAATAAGGGAAGATGCATTGCTCACACTTTTGGTGCTGTTCTGCTGCCCGAAGCAGATGGCATTCAGCTGCTATTGATTTGCTCCTATAGTTACAGAGCAGCATGTAACAAGGCATGCTCATTTCACTGAAAGAGAGGTGAGGGGTTTTTTTTTGCCAGGGTGGTGGGAATGAAAAAGGGAGGACAGTTTTGTTTTTTTTGTTTGTTTGGTTGGTTGGTTTTTTTCCCCTTGGCTTTTTTTTCTTCTTTTTTTTTTTTTTTTTTCAAGTTTTTTCTTAAAGGGGTGCTAAGTGAATAAGAAAAAACAGAAAACCTTGCAACTTTGTTAGCAGCTCTACAAAAACAAAAAGCAAGGTTTGCATGGTTGCAGAAAAAAGGGGAGTTACTTCCTAGTTCTAGCACTTCTAATAATACTAATTTCTGCTAAGGGCTATACCCCACAGCAGATCGAATCCATGAGCAAGTACCTAAAATTGTGAAAAGCATGCAGAATTTAGCATCATAAAATCTACACCTAACTTCTTTGCTGGTGTATTTTTATTTATATGTTTTACCCTACTTGCGTAAAGACTTAGCTCCCTCACAACACAAAATCACTCTGCAATACGCTGGGCTTGATTCTGAGAACAGTTGATTGCACAAATGAGAAAGGAATTTGATAACCTGCTGTCAGATCTCTCCTGTAACAGTGGTGGTGGTGGTAGAGAAATAGGGAATGGGGACAAAATGAGGTTTTTCTGAAAGTTTATTTGAAAGGGTTTTTAATCCAGCATTTTGGCACTAATGTATTAACAAGCAAGATCTATGTTTGACAGATTTTAATGAAATACAGATATATACTCATAAAACAGAGTAAATAGAGCACAGGAATGGTTGTTCTGGAACAAAACATTGTGTGTAATTGAGAGGCTTGTTTCAGGAAGAGTACTATGGTGGGTGCTGCTGAGAACAGGGATGCAGTCCCCAGTCTTTCAACATAGAAGGAACCCAGCTGTCAAGATCCACAAGTGTGTTAGTAGGAGGATTAACAAACTTAGCCTCTTGATGGACCAGTTAAATATTATGAGAACATGACTGCCATACAGTAAGCTCTTCCTTGCATGCCTGTTCTGCAGTGACTCTTACTGCTGGAAGTGCCTACTGTTTATTTTTGAAGTCCTAAGCATCAACCTGCTCTGGTGTTGTTTGGAAAAATAAAATAATTTACTCAGTTCTGACAGCCCTGCTGTTATTCATGTCATTTACATTGTCTTTCATTTTTAATGAAAATAATTAATCAGTTTTGACCCCTGACAAAAAATTAAAAAAATCTCACAGCATAATTAGTGCTAGTTATTTACCAATAATTTAATTTCAATAAACTTATTAGTGGCTGTTAAAAAAATGTCCTCCTTATCTGTTCAAACTTCTGTTGTTCTCTGACATAGATTGCAACTTGCTTGTGTCATTTATGAAATGCTGTTTTGCTGTTTTTCTAGTGTCCATATGGTTAGGTGTGACTAAATCTTGACCATTGTTTCAGAATACTTCTGTAGTATAAAGAGGTAAGATGTTGTCTGAATCTTCCACTTTAACCTGTTGGTTTGAGCCCAGATTAGAAAACTCTTTGAGAATTTTTTTTCAAAGACAACAAACTTTCATGAGGGTTTTTGTTTTGTTTTGTTTCCAGAAAACATATGTTTTTGAATCAATGACTATCATTGTCAGCACAGCATTTACCTCAATTGTAAGTTGATTGTATCTTGCTCTCCTATGGCGCTAGGGAAATGTTTTAAACATAAGAATTATTACAAACAGAAGTTTACTTAATGTGATCTGGAAAAGCTGTGTGTTTTTAAATGGAATTTCCTGTGTACAGTGGTTCTAAGTGAAACCGAGTTGCTGTCACAAATTAAAACAAATATATCGTTATTATATTCCTGTGATACCTATTCATGCTGTCAGTGCTGACTTCTGTTTTAGTTTTTTTTTCTTTCTGTTTTTCTCTTTCTTTCATTTCTCAGTTTATAAGTGGTCAACATTTGCTTTGTGCTTCTTTGCTCTTGTATAAGCAACCACTTCATTAGCTCCAGTATTAGGGAATCAAAGTAAATTGTTGTGTTAATTATTCAGCAAAAGATTTTTACCTTGTGTTTACTGCTGAAGATGAGTAAATGTCTTGCAAATGCAACATGGTATTTTCTTTTTAAGCTGATTAAAATTTAATGCATGCATCTGATATTTTAAAGCTTAGTTTAACATTCTTCCTACAGTTACTCTTCCAACATTGCGAACTCTAACAAAATAGCTTAGGGTCTTTATTTAACACCACATTTTCTGCTGAAAAGACTACCAACTCTCAAAACTATATATATATATATATATAAATGCATAACTTGGTCATTTATGTTACCCCTTCTTTACCTCTGCAAAAATGACACAATGAGTTCATTAACCCCAAGTGCAGTGAATTCCCTGTGCTTTCTATATTCTCTTGTTTGGACTTCGGAGTGGGTACCTGCTGCTTAGTCTAATTAGTTTCAAAGGGAATGTCGAATCATTTCTCAGGAGTTTTCTCTGACCCAAAACCTGTGACAAGAAAATATCAGGGAGACAAAATAAGAAGTTACCATAGAGTTGAATAGCGTTTTTGTTACACCACCTTGTGCAGTTTAAGTGGGGGAGTTTTCCTCTGGTGATTTCTAGATTTTTGATGACATTTACATGAAATTGTCGGTTTTGTGGAGTGCAAGACTTGTTTTCATAGCTAACTTCATCAGTTTTAATCAACCACCTCATTTCCCAGCAAAGCCAATATTATGAATTAGTGTTTCTTATGAGGCAAAAAGCAAAGAAGAATACTATTTAAAGTCTTTTGAGGCGTTTTAGGGGTTTCAGTGGTTTTTAGGCTTTTTCAGTTCATTCAAAGCTGTGTTATTTGATCAAAACCACATTATCTGACCAAAAAACTCTAAGATCCAATCCAACATCTGCATCTTAATAGAATAGTCTGTAACACATTCAGATAGGGCTCATCCAGAGGGTGTTCATGGGGAGATTAAGAAAAACTCATGCTGCAGGGCTGCCTCTCTGTTTCTGTGATTGCTGTCTTATCATTCTGTTGCATTTGTCTCTGAAGAATGAAGTATGGCTTAATTTTTTAATTGTGGCCTTTTTTTCTGACTTGCTCATAGGTATTAGTTAATGAGTATTTACTACATAGTAAATGTAGTATATAGAAAATAGGAAAAAAGAAAACCTATTCTGTGCAGAAATTGGTGATAATTTTTAACTCCCCTTAGAAATGGAACATGTTAACAAGAGAAAAAAAAAAAAAAAACAAACAAACAAAAAAAAAAACACATTTTGATGTAATTTGTTATGTCTAAAAATTAACCATGAAAATACTTACAGATACTGCAGCTACTCTGCAGCTAAAATTATATTTTCTTTCAAAGTATTTTTAATAAAGTATGAATTGTTTTCAATATATTGTACAGCCTATGTAAAACTTCGAGTTAATTGAAATAGTGTTCATTTAACTTTCACTTCACATTCAGAAATGTTTGTATTTAATACAGGAAAAGAAAGCAAGCAGCATTTGGTTCAAGGTGATCTTTTGAGATTTCTTAAACCATTTGTTGTGTTCCATTAACTCCTTTCTGTTTTATCTTTGCTTTGCCCTAGTGTTATATGGCTTTTCACATCTTTAAGTAATGTGTACATTTCTGAAACAAAACTAACTACTCACAGTTGAGAGGAGAAAGAAGTGTTAGATTATTGTTCCCAAATCACCTCATCGTCTTCTCTTCCTGCAAGTGGGGACAGTGTCCACCCACTGCATCAGCCTCCAACTTGGTCTTTTGTCCACGGCAGCCCTTCACGTAGGATCTGCAATGCAGAGCAGAGCTCTCGTATCTCCTCAGCAAATCTGCACCCTCTCTAAAGCTGGGAGAGGAAGGAGGTAGAGGGCTTGTGGATGCGAAAAGCCAAGAAACTACTTTTCACCATGGGGATTTGCTGGTGGGGGCTGGCAAGTGGAAGCAGCCTCTTGCCACCACCTGAGTGGTGGTGGTTGAGTGAAAGAAGGTAGAAGAGCGAGCTGTCCCCCAGCCATGCTCCATCTTCCTTCTCTGACAGGGCCATCCACTACTGCTGACAAGTACACTTGACTGTAACTCAGCTGGTGTAGCAAGAAGTAGTATTTGGAGCAGACTCGACCACAGGTTCCTCTGGGAGAGCAGGCTGCTTCTGATAGTGGTCAAAAGCAGAAACATGAGGGAGAATACAGAGAACACGCTTTGACACCTCCCCCTTATTACACTCTCAATTTCCATGCATTTTCAGTTCACTGAATTCCTCTTCCATCAATCTATTTAGTCTCTCCTTAAATACATAAAATTTCAGCATCTGTAACATCCTGTGGCACAAGGTTTAACTACTTGTCCCACGAAGAAGTACCTCCTTTTTTTTTGCTAACAATATTATATAATAATAATTAATAACACTTCTTTTTATTCTAATACTCTTTAATAATCTTTTAATTTGCCTTTTATAATTGCTGCAGGATAGTGAGCTTACCTTCTGAGGGACATATTGTAGTCCCCAGCATCTCATTCCTCTGGTCACAAATGTTCAGCCTAAAGCCCATCACACTTTGGTATTTTTTCCCTATACACCTCGCTATGGGCTGTATTCTCCTAGCCTCTGTTTGATGACATTTAACTAATTATTTACCTTTGCAAGGATTGCAGGTTTGGGTTTGGGGTTTGCCTTAAAGCCTTAGGTAGGATTCTTTGCCAATAATCTTTTGGAAATGAAATGAGGTTCAATCGATATGGCCACCTCTGTCTCTGCGGTTTTTGATCCTTTCAGGAGTTGCAGTAAGTTTTGAAATGGGATCTCCCTTTACTGCATTACCATTGTCCTTCTGCATTCAGACGTCTTTATCCACGTGCCCACTAACTCTATTCCATATTGTAATTATATTGTAATTGTTTCTAGCTTGCCTGTTACTTGTGACTTTATAAGTCTTCAGATCTCTCCTGGTACTTTTGTATTTTGTTTAATCTTGCCTTAGATTGTTTGCCATTTTTCAGTCCTCACGTGTGAAGCAGCCATAAACTATGCATAAACACCTTGTTAATTCAGAAATTTCATCCGGTAGTTCCCATAGGTGTTTTGGTGGAATACGGTGTGTTCTGATGACTTTTTATTACAACAAGCAAATACTCTTCTGTGCATTTTATGACATCAATTAGAGACATACTTTGATGAGGATCCCTACCCTCTCCCCCCCCCCCCAAAAAAAAACCACAGATGTTTGCTATTTAATGCTGAGGTTTCATTGTTTAAATTTGGCAGTGATTAATTCTGGAAGGGTTATCACATATGAAGAAGAAACAAAAAGGTCCTAAACTCAAAATGTAGAGGAATGGTGTTATAATTGACAAAAGCATTGCAAATTTGGAATATCTGGAACTGACATTTTCAGTACCAGCCTTATTCACTCCTAGAGGATGTATTTATGACAGTCTTTACGTGTCCAGATACTGCTGTAGGTTTTGGTGCAAGGTTTTCTCTCAGACTTCCTTCTCATGAGGGCACAAAGATCAATGTAGTAGAACAGCATATGGTTATGCAAGGAAAACAAAACCAAAAAAAAATGTAATTTCCAAACTTTCCAGGTGTTGCGGCTTGAATTTTTTTTTTATTCATTGCAACTTGTTTGTATTTAGTTTCTTTAAGCTTTCATTATACACTCTCGTAAGTGTAAACATCTTCTGCTTTTAACAACTCTGGTGTTGTAGCATTTGTATTATGCATCATTAATGCAGCATTGCTTTTCCTGAGCCTTCTATCCCTGTGGTCTTAAGAAGTCTCTTAAGATGACTTTTCAAGCAAAAATACCTAAATTCTCTAGCATCCTGGAATGTGTGTTTTCTGGATATGCTGATTGATATATATATTATTGTCTAAAGTATTCCTGCATCTGTTTGTTTTCAGCAGCATTATTGACATGGTGTTAATTACTTGTTAATTGTTCATTGTCTTAGTGGTCCATTGACTTTTAAAAAACACTTTGGTTCAGCCATTTTAAAATCAACATTTATTTTGGTGTCTTTCTTTGTCATTATGGATCTGCTTTCTCTTTTGTACTACCTTTTGCTTTTACTTGTTTTTAAAAGCCTTTCTTGTTCCTACTACCTTTTTTGAATATCAACCTGCCTTTCAGCTTCTTTTCCTTTTGCTCTGTTGATTTCTTCATTTCTCATCCAGCTTTGTCTTAACCTCCGATCCTTTGAGCAGTGTCTCAGGAAATAATATTGACTGCTTCCTTTCATTTTTATTTTTCAAAGGAACTGTAGTCTGTTGCACTTTGTTTCTAATCATTCAAGGGCTAGCCTTCTATTTTGCCGTGAAGAGAAATTCACTGTATGTGCTTACTACATTATGTTTGCAGTCTTCAAAAAAAAAATAATTTCAATATTGTTTTTTTCACATCAAACAGATTGTATTTATACACTTAACCTCATCAGTCTGTTCTCCACTTAGTAGTTAAGCATTAATTGGAACTGTAAATGTGCAATTAACTACCCGTTTAACTGAAGTACTCATTAACTTAAAACTTATTTGGTAGTATTTTTAATCAAAATGAGTAAAGTGTGTTAAAATTAGGTAAGACATAAGTGAAAATGTTAATAGCCTATAGACTCTTATGAAGCTTTCTGCATATAGATCTTCAATGATGATCCAGCAGTTGTTTAACCTATTGCTTCTATGTAGTTCCTTTTTCCTCTCTGAAGCATGAAAGCATAGATGCTTTCATAGATGATTTCGTCACTCACAGGAGATACCTGGTGAGTTTTAAATTCCTCAGAAGTATAGTAAATAGATCTGAAAAGTTGGTGCAGGAATTTATTTTTTTTTTTTAACTCTTCTCCAATCTTGAGGTTCAGAGGTGCAATTTCTCCCAGTGCTTTTTTCATTTATTCTTTCCTTCATTCTTTTGTTTGTTCTTTTGTTCATTCTTTATAAAATAACAAACTTTTGCTGTAAAACCTTTTACATTAACTTTCAGATATTATTTTGTGGGTCTTTGTTGGCATATAATACCTACGGTCAACATCTTGTTTGCTTTCACGCTCTCCTGTGTAGATTGCACACCTCTGCTGTTGATTTCCATTTGATAGGCAGTCTAGGAGTGTTGGCTAGATGGTGCTTTGTTACTGTTATAAGCATCACTTCAGTGTTGTTGTGTTTGTGGTTTTGTGTTTATGTCTTTATACAGAATTTTAAGCATGGTTGATACCTCCTGCTCTAACAAAACTGCCCATCAGTGGTATCACCATTTCTGGTGGTATTGAAAAGCAGTAATTACTTACTATGATAACTTAAGTGATATACTTACAGATAATTCTTGTTGATATTATACAATATTCTCACTGAAGAAAGAAGTAAATTTTTTCGTAGGTCTTCACAATGGGTAATACAAAGCACTATTGTATCTGCTATTTAAAAAAAAAAAAAAAAGAAAGAAAGAAAGAAAAAAGAAAAGGAACATTTCTCTTAGAAGTCTGGTTCCTCTGTCTACTTGGTTTTTAGTTAATATGTTTTTTTGGTAACCTTTTTATCATTTCATGGGACTGTATAAAGCAGTTCAGGAAAAGGAGGTTAATAGAAGAATATAGACTCTAAAGTGTTCTAAAAGATGTGGGTTTTGGTCCCAGTGGAGACTGACACTCCAGCCTACTTACTGTAGCTGGAAAGTATTGATTTTCTTCTCCCCCTTTTTAGCTGCACCACTGAATTAGGTATTGTGAAGCATCTTTCCCTGTGAAGAGAGGAAAAACTGTCATGAACTTTTTCACCCTAACAGCACAGCATTTCAAACTAAACCCGATTGAATGGAAAAGCCTGTAAGGACTCTTAAAAACCTTGTAACTCAGCTCCCCATTCTTATTTCTCCCTCTCTAATGGCTGTTCCAGCAACCTTGAGAAAGTATGAGACATGATTGTAAGAAATTATTTTTAAGTCTTTTTCATTAAAAACAAAACCAATAATAATAACAATAATAATAAAATCTGTGAAAACAGTTCATTCCTGGCGTATGATCTCCTAAGGTTAGCAAAGTGGTCTTGTTCAGGTTTTCAGCAGGCTGTTCAGTTACTGTTATAATTGGCTGATGAGTAGGTTTGGACCTAACTAGAATGCCAGCGTTCGATTTCAGTGTCCTCTGTGAAGATATGTCACCATTTACCCTGGCTTTAGTGACAATTTTCTAAAAAGAAAACTCGTGGGAAATCATTATGCTGTTTATACGTCTCCCTTGTTGGAGAGCATTATCCTGTGATATTTTAGCACTGTTTTCCACTGCATGATGGCATCTAGCTAAGGTTAAGGCAGAACAAGTCCCTTTGCAATTTTGTGACTATATTTTACTTGCTGAAGGAGAAAAGATAACTGACAATTAAGTATTTTGGATGTCACTGAAAGAACATGTGCAACTAATCAATGACATCCTCAGGGAACATGATTTTATAAAACTGATAAGGTAGAAAAATTGGGATTTTTGTGATTTGTGTTACATAATAATAATTACACCCTTTCGATGAAAAAAGACATTTCTGCTGATATAAACATCAAGCTTTCCCTTGTGTGAGTGTGATTTTTTGTTGTTGTTGTTTTCCTGGAGCATGGAATAGTTCATTAAAGTATGACAGTAACGGATAAACACCCTTTACGTTTTTTTAAGAATATATGGCATTTATGCGCTTAGTTCAGCTGAAATCAATGAGTTTGAAAAATGTATTTTGGAGTCACTTCCCAAAACTGCCAGAGGTTGTTTGTGTTAGGTGTTTTAGTTCTTTGTGTTATTTTTTTTTTTTCCCTTCTTGTTGTTTTTGTTTAGTTTTTAATAAGGAATTACACGTTTTGATTTTTGTTCAAGTCAGTCTAATTAAGTTACTGGGGTCCATATGTGAAAATCATTACTATGATCTTGGTAGAATTCAGATGTATTGGAAATACACATTACTAATAAAATAATTGTAAAGTTTTGTTTCTTTGAAAATATATATCTTTAACTTTTTGATTGCAGAGCAAATGAGATGTAGTCATGTTTATAAGCCACTGTCATATATTCACTTGAATGCAAGCAACATTTGGGCATTTTACATCACAAATATAGATTGTGGTTTAGAGATTTTACTTACCGGAAACTTTTCTGCTCAGCTCTTATCCAAAGATCAAGTTTGCAAAACAGTTTTCAATCAGAAGTCCAAAATCTGTTGTATTATGGGTTATTCCGGGTATATTAAGCCAATTACAAAAACACTTATTTTGGATTTAGGAATAGTTTTGAGCAACTTAAATACAAAGTTAGGAATACACTTATATTTTTCTCTGAATATCCACTTTGGGCCACCACCAGTTACAGAAAATACAGATAAAGAGATGCACCTAATTCAGCATGTCTAGTTTTTTTTTTTTTTTTTTTTTCCCCAAGGTCTTTTGTGAAGGCGTAGTACTTTCTGAAAGCACAGTTTCTACCATGTATATTAAATAGCTGGATTGTGTGCTGTCCATTTTTGGCATTAAAGTCAAACCAGAAGATAATTCGCTCACTTGCTGGTCATTATTTAAATAAGTAAATATTACATTATTTTGTGATTCCTTAAAATGTCTGTGGCATTATATTAATTGGAAATCCCTTATTTATTTTTTTTTTCAATACAGTCATATTTTTCTTCATAAAATTCTGGAAATGATAAAATTCCCAGTCAGCAGAGATGGCATCCAAATACAGTACGGTGCAAAATTGCCTTTGTTTCTCTACAAATTCTGCTTCTTGAAGTTTATTGAAGAGCTTATTGAAAAGTAGAGTTACTGACCGTTAACAAACTTTTTGGGAAAAGACACTAAAACATGCTATTTCCTCACATCTCTTTTGTGAATTACATTTGGTTGGGGCAGTTTATCAGGGTTTGGGTTGACTTGATGTATGTTGTGAAAAAAAAAATTGAAGAAACAGAATGAGATTAATCTGGAGTGATTGGGAATAGCATCAAATAGTTTTGTAAGAGCTGTTGAGAGCTTTTATGTTCATACAACAGCATATCCCTAACAATCACTGCTCTGTTCAGCAGCCTCAGCAGGCAACTCTTCTTTTGGAAAAAGCTGGGAACAGGAAGTGCAAGCACAAGGTTGCATGGAAGCACTGGGTGCCCTTAAGCATCTTTACACAACTTCTTGTAGTTCTCCATTGCGTCTAGTTAGTAAGATGGTTTTATTGGAGCACATCATACACATTGTTATGCAATTCACACAGTCTCTGAATATGCATCCACCTCCACTCCTCCTTCTGTGCATAACCTGAATGCAGAACAAGATAAATTTTGCAGCAGTGTAGTGCTGATTTTACAGAATGCAAATGGAGTGGCATTTTTTAATGCAGCATTTTCATATAGAGGTGAACTGAAAGGCTTAACACTTGTCAACATTTCAGATCCTTCTGTTTCTTCTGTAGAAGTTGTTATATCCATCACAATCTAGGACAGAAAAGTTCAAAAGCTGTATTTTTCCTTGTTATTTTTTAACTTCTTTGTGATGGCTTCAACTGTGGAAGAAATATAGACTCTGAATTCAGATTTGCAAAAGTAACCTAAAAAGAACCATTTACCAAATGTCGTTGTTGTTAAATGTGTTTCTCTAAGGCTTTGTACACTGTATGTAGTTTTTACATGAACTGGATTTCATTACACAAATATTTGCTATAAAACCTTAGGCCAAACTGCTCTGAGTCTGGAGTAGGTGACCTCTAGATGTCTTTTCCAACCTGTTTTTTTAAAAACGTGTGTGTGTGCCTGTTCTTCTCTGCATGCTATTGTGTCTTCCTACTAATACTGCAATATAGAAGAATACATACACAGAAATAAGTTATACCTGTGTATAAGCTGAGTTTTTTTTTCTTCCATCACCATTGTTATTTCTTCTCTAGTTTTGTTTCTTCTAATGCAGCATGTGAAAGTGGATAGCTTTACTTGCACAAGTGACTTTATTTAACTGTTTATTTATAAATCTGTTTAAGTTTCCTAATAAGTTTAAATAAGTTTAAAATAAGTTTCTTCCGTGCACGTGTTCGCTCTGGGTCAGGCCTTTATGAGGCAAAGCTTGTGACTTTCATTTGTATGTGAAGTACTGGACTCTGACATCTATATAGATGTGTGGCAGTGTGAACAGTAAATAAATAAGGATTAATCTTTCAGATGAGACATTGGTTGAATATATGAACTGTTTTGTTTATCTTGTGGAAATCAACATTTTATGTTATTTTTTTGTCTGCATTTGTGAAACTGGCAGAGGTCTTTTGTTTTCTTTAAAAGTCATTCCTTCATTATGAATATGCATGTAAGCATTTCATTTATTTTCTATGTACTTTCAATTGTACTTTTAATTCATTTACTAAAAATTTTAAATCATCTCATCTGTGCAAAAACAAGGGATGGAGTCCATCCAGCCATTATGTCGTTGCCATAAAAGAACGTGGCAGGTCTTTGGTGAGAGACCAGCAGGTCTTTGGTCAGAGCTTTGTCTTTAGGAACCACAGCACAAATATGAGGAATATGCTGTAAGCTGATCTGTCAAGAAAAGCGGAGAGTTTACCTTGTTTGCATGCATTAATTAGTAAGGCATGCATTAATAAAATTCAACAAAGTTGACACTTCCTTTTTCCACTGTTTTGCCAGGCAGTGTGCTTCAGGGAGGTGAGCATGGAAGCACTGAGCTGTAGCTGCTTTATTTTATGTTTTAAATAAATAGAGTTTTATTCAAAAATGAATGTGCCTGTTACTTAGTTTCAGAATTGGACATCTGTGTTTGAGACACTTCTAGCTTGGCACCAGTGGTGGCAAGTGAAAAAGAATTGTAGTAGCAGAAGCTGAATGTATTTATATGTGATTCATTAAAAACTTTGTGTTTCCTATTTAAATGAAGCACACCAAAATAAGTGCTAAAAAGTGGAGAAGAATTGAACAGTGTTGCAAATGGAAAATGTTTTTGTAATTTGAATAAAAGTGTGCAATATTTAAATAGATATATAAATCTTGGTTTTCTATTGTACTTTTATTTATTTATTTATTTATTACAGACAGTCATTTTAGAAAATGAAGAGCTTCCTAAAATATTTCTTGATTTCCTGAATGTTCGACATGTACCTACCCTGCCAAAAGCAGAAAGTTGTGGGTAAGCTCTCATTTACTGAAAAATACATGGAGGCCAGAAGGCCCATATCCACTCAGTGCTGATGCAATTCCGTTGACTTAAAATGGTCTTGCTGCCAACTCTAACACTGTAAAATAAATGGGCATTAGGTTCATGTTAAGTATGTTTATATATCCCCAAAAGGTGGTAAAATAAATCCAGCCTGTTCAAAGACAGAAATGAAGTTAAATGTAATATTCTTGGAAAGCAAAGGAGAGTTTGGATGAGAAAAATATGATTTTCTCATAGATCTTGAAGTATCTAGTGAAAAGAATATTAAAATATATTCATAAACACTCACTGCATAGAAAGAATTTGTATGTGTATGATTTATGGTTATTATTAATATTTGGACAAAGCAGAAATTTATTCTGTGATCATTTTTATGTTCACCCTGTCTGTGTTTGAAAATGGGGTCTTTCATCTCTCTGATGACGTCTACTCCAATAGCTCCATTGCCCTCCTCTTGGGAAGGGTTTTTGACCAGTGTAGAAAAAGAGACTCTCAGTATGATTATGGTGAATGTAATGGCTATGGAATCCGAGAACAGCGTAGCTGGAAGTTCTTTTATTGTCTGTAGGAAGAATAATTTCTTTCACTATGCTGCCTGACGTGGTTGGAAGGTCCAGCAGCATTGTTTGAACTTGCTCCATAGGAAGCTGAGTCCCTGCTCCACTTCAGAGGACATCCTGTGCATCTGCAGTAGAGAGGGATGGGTTGAAAAGCATATGGATAAATTTGAGGGCCTCTTAGACTCAGAGGTGTCAACGGCCCTGAGTGGTCTCCAGCATTCAATTGTCTAAACCCTGATAACCTCGTTGTCTCCGTGAAAGCAGACAGGTTGTCCAGCCAACTACACTGTTGAGTTGTGGAGCCAAACCCAAATCACGGTTGGCAAATGGAGATCCAAAATGGAGCTGGAGAGAAAGGCATGGTCCCTAGCTTCTTCTGCATGGTAGTAAATCTGCTGTTGCTTTTCAGTAAAATGTTAAAACTCAAAGTGAAACCTTAAAGCAGAGCTTTAGATTAGTATCTACCTCCCTAAATGGGCATTCGTATGAAAATTAATTTAGGTGTACATCACAAGCCATGATTTTCCCAGAGAATAATGGAATTGTCACTCCAAAAGTGTAAAATTTGCAATTATGGTTCACCAGTGGTGCACCTAATATTGAAGATCCACAGGGATTATTCAGCTGCAACACATACAGTGGTTTTGAGGGTGATTGTGTCATAGCAAATATGCTCCATATGCAGTCAGTGTGGTATTAACAGTCATGCTACCCACAGCAGATATATAAAACCATGTAAGTTCCAAAAATGTTGTCCAGAAAACAATAAATAAGCAGCCTTCAGTGATGCAGACACAAGCCAGCAGACTTGCAGTTTTCACTTGTAGTTAATGACATCAGCCAACACCAAGAGCGGGACAGTGCACCCATCACTGTATAGATAGGTGTGCTGGTGAATCTGTTGGAGTAAAGTGGATTCTGTGATTTCCAGGCAGTAGTGGTTGTGAAATAATACTGCCTCCCTTGCAGCTACTGACCAGACAAATGCTGCTCCCTTTTATGGCTCTTGAAGGATTTGGTTGTGGTTTATTTTTATGGTTGGTTGATTGGTGGGGTTTGTGTGCGTGTGTGCATGTTGTTGTGTTGTTGATTTTTTTTTTGATTGTGGCTTAATTTTATTTTAACTAAAGTTTCCTCTAACTTTAATTGCAGCTCTTTTGATGAAACAGAATCTGAAGAATCAAGGTGAGCTCGATTTCTAATCTTTCTAGGATGTCAGATTAATAAACTACTTGCAATTATTGGCATTTCCTGAATTTTCCTTGCAGTTGTCAAAATAAAAGTAGTTTAGCACTGAAATTATATTTATTTGTTAAATGTCACAGCTAATTTCATCAGCTGTGTTAGCTCCATCTCTTTGTGCTGTGAATTGAGTATGCCTTATGCTTATATATAGAAATTCCTTACAGAACCCTAACAGAATCCAGTTAGCTGTGAAATATTTCTAGGAGTGTTTTTACCCATTGAAGTGTATTTTTCTGTAGCAAGAAGATTTAACATAAGTTAATTAGAGGCTTGGGTTCTTCCCTAAGCATTTGATAGAGCTTAGTGAATCTGGTTGCTCTGCCTTGCAAGTGTATGCACAGAGCAGACCAGAGAGGGCTGGCACTGGCTGGAGAAGGTTGTGGGTTGTGTGGGCAGGGTGGGAGACAGTCCTGGGACACTGGTCACTCTGCCCAGGTAAGGCATACAGCAGCCTCGAAGAAGGCTGGAAAAACACGGTGAAATTTCAAGCCTGCTTAGTGGCCAGGAGAGCCTACAGGCAGCGGTACCTGGCTGAGTTGTTCTTGTCTGCGTTACAGCAAGCAGAGCAGGATCGGGAAGACTCAGGCTGGCTACACGCCACCCCTCCTGGGTGTGACCTGTTCACCCCCAATTTCAAATTAATGGTTTCACTTTGTGGCGGCGGAGCGGCGAGCCTTGCTCCTGGGAGATGGTGTCTGCCCCCCTGGACAGCAGTGGTGTGCAGAAACGCTCCGGCACGAGTCCTGAGCAGCTTGATCACCTCACTTTATCAAAGCTAGTTTGTAGAATATTCTGTTTACTGTCCCTTGATACTGACATCCCTGTTCTTGACCTTTCCAGCAAACTGTCCCACCAGCCTGTGCTGCTGTTCCTGAGGGATCCATATGTCTTGCCTAAAGCCAACGGTAATCAAACCTGTCATCTGCTAACAGTGCTTTACTGATCTGACCCCGCGCCGCATAAACCACATTATTATTAATACAGGCATAGTCAAACGACACGGGTCCAAAATCTAATAACCTGCCAATAAAACAATAGTTCTTGTGTAGAAAACCATTAGAGCACTGAGTGGGGTGGGTGATTTATAAAAGTGTGGATTTTTCTCTCCTAGTTGTTCTCTGAGACAAATCTACTGAGAATTCAAATCAGGAGACTAAGAACATTGTTTTTCTTTTTTTTTATCTTTTTTTTTCTTTTTTTTTTTTTTTTCCTTTTTTTTGTTGACCCTTTGGGCTGTTTTGCCTGAAGGATTTGAACTTAGAGGCCCGGTCCTTTATAAGTGCTTTTTCCCTAAACACCAGTCGATCTACTGTGAGCATGTTTGTGTTTCCATTTGGATTATTACTATTTCTTATCATTTATAACCTCTAGAGCTCTTTAGGGGAAGAAAAAAAGAAAAAAGAATGTATACTTTTAAGCATAATTGATGTGTTCACAGGACATTTATGTTAGCCTTCATCTCTTAATACATGGTTCAAAAGAGTGTTTGAAATAACTTGTTATAAACCTTTTTCCCTTTCATTTTTTTAAAGTTCTTTGCATTATTAATTTAGATAGCTTATCCTCTGTCTTCTTTCTAGAATTATATATGTGCAGGGAAAAAAACGATATTTTTAGTACTCTGTTACACCTGGATTTGTCATTTTACTTGTTAGAAGTGTTATTTCTACTAAATTTTGTATTAAAATACATGTTTTGACTTTTCATCCTTTTTCATTATGGGTATGAATATACTTTCAAGGAAGAACTTTCTCCCTGAGCTCTAAATTAAGATTATTTTAAACATGGTATTCTCTTTGATTGTATAAAATACCATCTATTGAAATCAAAAGTCAGGTTCTTGAGCTACCCTGAAAATCATGAAATTTTAAAGAGTAAGTATAGAAGAAAACAAGTGTTTGCTTATAGTTTCTTAGCCAGTCAAGTGTGAGATTTTCTCCTGAGATTTTCTCTTTATTTTCTTGAGATTTTCTCAAGATACGCATATAAATACCTGACAGCAAGGTATAAAGAAGACAGAGCCAGACTCCAGTCAGTGGTGCCCAGTGCCTCTCATGCTCCTGCACACAGGAGGCTGCAAGTGACCAAGCACTGGCACAGGCTGCCCAGAGGCTGTGGGGTCACCGTCCTTGGGGACCTCCAAAAGCCCCCTGGACGTGGTGCTGTGCACAATGCTTGGCTTGGACCCAGCACCCCCAGAGGTCCCCCTCAGCCTCAGCCATGCTGTCATTCTGTTGATTTTTCAAGCTATCCTTCAAAACCACTGGGTCGAGGCTCATGTATTTTGGGCAGTTACCAGTTATACGCGTCGTTACATAGTTAGCAGTCTGTTTTGCAGCCTGTGTCCACTTAAGCAAGTAGCGTGGCCCAACAGGACTGACCCCTGGAGTCTTCATATAAAGCCACAGCTCCAGAGTGAAAGAGCGGGTGCAGAAATCCTGTGTCACTGAGGTGCACAGCAGACACATTGTAGGGTGGTTTTGTTTCCTCTTGGGTTCGTGCTGCCTGATTACAGGTACTGAATGGCAATTTGAGGCTGGAGTACGGAGCATAAAACTGAAGAACCAACATCAAGTGGAAATGGTTAGAAGAGTCACTTGGCAGAGTCATTCCTGACCCAAAATGACAGCACTAATGCAGAGGCACCCACAGAGTTACCTCTGTCTAAAATTGTTTCAGATGCTACTTAGGCTAATATTTAGAGAGAGCTGCAGTGCTTATCGTAATCTTACTGTTTAACACTCTGCTTAATTGCAGACTTGGACTCGTCTAGAACAGTGTGTAAATTATGAATGTCATTTAATTCCACGTTATTCCCAAGGGAGAAAATGGGCTTTACGTACAGTTATCTTGAAACATTAAGATAGCGCTTAGTGTTTCCAGCCCACATGTAAGGGTTTGCTCTAAGACTTGTGCTCAAGATTTTGTAGTTCTGTGAGGGTATTTATCTTCCTTTCCTAAAGTGTACTATGAGTAAGGCTGAACTTGCTTTTCTTGAAATCGTCAGTAGCTTTACAGTGAATTTTGTAACTACATTTTTTAAGTATTGCTCTATTTTGGATGAAGATAAATGTCTCTTCTGTTGCATGATGTGTTTAAATATTAACTAGACCTTGTTAATGACAGCTGAGACAAAGGACTTTTAAGGCTTTTGCCAACGCAGCCTTTTTTTGTCTTTAACATACAATATTTAGAATTTTATATGGCAGGTTTGCCATATCTGAAGACCCTAAAATATCAAATTCACTTGCAAATTATTCTTTACCTTAATATTTAATGAATTAAAACACAAAGTAGAATATGAGCTCTAGTTTTAAAAGAGGGGAGGAAAAAAACAACCACTAGGTCTAGAGGCTCCTCTGAGTTGACTCAGCCTAGTCAGAAAGAAAACAGTTTTTACACAACTACTGTTGCCTTTAAATCGACTTTCTTTGTACCACAGAGAAAATACAGAATGAGCTTTCTAAAATTTTGTCTCTGCTCAGTTCCCACTTTGATAGATTCCTTTGTAAAAAGCAGCCAAGGTTCTTCTATGACGAAAAGTAAGTGTCCATTAGCAAATAACTATTCATTGCATTCACTCTTTGAAGAAGGTCAGCTATGACAGTTGTTTAGATCAGAAGTGGAGTTAGTCTTTCCTGGGTACAGAAATGCCTGTGCTAACATCTTTTGATAAAATAGGAAATTGTGTATTTGTGGGTTTTAAATGAAATAAATAGCTGTTTCTGGAACATAATAATCTGTTTTTCCCCATTGTACTGTTATTTGTCTTTATAAAGGACAATGTTGCTATTATCTTAATGACTGGATTTTAGGCATTGTTATGTTCCTAGACAACTTTCCAAAAATTAGATTTACAATTACAAACATCACTGGTTTTCAGACTGACTTTTTCATGACGTACCTAACACAGCACCTACATAAGCATAACATAAGCACCTATTCTGAAGGACAACGGAGGGAAAAATCTAAAATGCTGAAAAATGGAATCTCAGATTTAGTGTCACTTGCTTGAAAATTGTTCTGACAGTTCCTGAAGTTACCTACATATCATAGAACTGCAAGACTGTGTTTCAGTGTCCTGTTGTGTTTAACAGAATTAATATGCTTGATTTTTAAAGCAACAAGGCCTCACAGTAGATTCAATGCTGTAAAGTTGTATCTCTTTTTATTAAATACTTATTTTGCTGTACATCCCGTAGTACATGCCGTAACAGAACGAGGAAATGCAGGTTACTGCAACTTCAGCATTTAATTTAGAAGGAAAATGTCCAACTGCTCTTACTGGTTTATTTTTTAATAACATTAATGGTAACAGTGTAGAGTTACCCTATCAGGGTGATCTGGGATAGCTGAGCTTGCACAACCCGAGAGATCATTATTGGATTGAAAACACTAACAGGAAATGTATAATGACGACTTACTATGAGAAGTTAGGAAAAATTATGCCTGTATTGTTTAAGATGGAGGTTGCAGTTCATGTCAACATCCTAAAATACCTGTTTGTAAAGCCTGTAGTACATTTGAATTACCTTGTTAATACCTGATGAGTTAACTCCTTTAAGCTAATAAGGATTTTTTTTAACTCAGTCCAAATCTACTTTTTGCTCACTGCTTTTAGCTCTAAAATGATATTAGCAGCAGGACTAGGGGGCAAAACCTAATTCCCACCCACATTAGTAATTTAATTTATCGAGTGTCTGACGATTTTTATGAAAGCTGCATCTGCCCATTTTTGAATATCCTTCAGGCTCATAGCTGAAGTAAAAAAAATTAATTAGGGTGGAAAGTTCTATATTAGAACCATTCTTTCAATTTTGGGATCATAAAATGTGATCAGAAATTCTTACTTCCAATGCCCGGTGATTTAAGTCAACCCTTCATTAAGAAGGCAGGAGCTGGCTGAAAAATGTTTTCACTTCAGTAATGTACATGCTGCCATTCCTCTGTGCGGATATATTGTCTTTCATCAGGTAATTCCTTCACATTAAATTTAACACGAAAATTTAAGTGCCTGTTTCCTCTGCAGCTGTGGTGAGGTTTTTTTTGTTTTTTTTTTTTCTCCTTCATATAATATAGGATGACTTTTTCTAACATGTGACATTTCATGCTGATTAGTCAGCCTGAAATCTTTCTGCCTCAAATAATCATCTCTGATGGTATAGGCATCCCCAAGTCTTCTCAGTCTAAACATTGCTGTAAACCACAATGGAAAAACAGCTTTGAAGTATTCCCAGTAGCAATCTTGGAATTCCTTCAAGTATATTGAGATTTTGTTAGAAATTGAATTGCCAGTGTAATCCATCTTCCTTGTGAGAAAAGATTCAGATAAAGAGCTGGAGCCTAGCAGCATTAAGTATTAGAACATCCCTTTAAATCAATAAGCTACAAATCTGGCAGCGCATTCATGCAATACCCAGTGCTACACTAAAGTGGCTTTAGTGCTGAAACAGCATTACTAATAGCACATCCCCAACACGGATAAACAGTTGAGTGATGTAGTAACCCAGCTTATACTAGGCTTTACCTAGTGAAGTTTCACAGCAATGCCTATTGCACTGACATAGATAATAAAGCATGGTATTTTCTTTTCTTTTCTTTCAGATGACTTTCCTAATGTAGTTATAGAAGGCATCCTACATGGAATATTTTATCCTCATTTACTGCCAAGGTAGAAGGGATACGTGGCTAGAAGAAGCTGAATCAAGTCTCCGAGTCATGCTTAATGATACTAGTAAGAATAAGGTTCTGTAATGTGATAATTACATTCAAAATCAAGAGGCACAACCTCAGCTTCAGTTCAAGCATAATATCTTTTAAAATAAAATCAGTCACTACAGTTGCTGCTTTTAAGGAAAAAAGATATGGAAACAACAGTATAGAAGTTATTTATACTTTATATATAGACATGCTCTAACTATTTAACACTAAAAGCTGAAAGTCATACACTGAATTACACTACCCTTTGAAAATAATTAAAATAATTACTTTTTAATCATTTCTATCATAAGTTATACTAAACTTTTTTGTACCTGGATTTTTCCCAGCACATGTACCCATTGCTGGCAGTGGATAGATTGAAAGTGCTGGCACTGAAGAGAGAGCGTGAGAAATTGGAGGGGAAAAACAAGGCAAGAAAAAATTGAAAATATCTTAAAGCATTTTGTTAATTTTTCTTAATTTATTTTGAGTCTGCTCCTTAATATTAGATTGGAAAAGAGACAACGCAGGTGTATGGAGAGTTCCTCTTAGAAAACATGCTTCCAATTCTGTAATGCATAGCTTTCTTTCAGAAAATTGTCTAGATTTTAGTCAAAATGATTTTTGATCAACCAGGCGATTTTACATGGCATTTACATGTATGCATCTAATTTTGTTGTGACAAATAATCTGTATGTGTATGTATGTTTACTCTGAGTTGACTTGCAGACTGTATTCCATATCTTAACATTTTATGAGTCACAGAGCGCGCAGCTCTGTGGTAAGCAAATGCAAGACGATGATTAATTAGTAACATGATAAAACATATACATGTATATACACATACTTGTGTATATATGTATTTGTTCAGATTTAACTGGAAACTGTATGTGTGATACTGGAGTTTACAAAATAAATTACTTGGAACTTGAATGTACTGCTTCAGTGTATTTTCTGTGCATTTGTGTTCAAACAGCACATTTCTGAACTTATGAGAGATGGTTCTGACATCGCCACACAAAGCATGATAAAATACTTGGCTGCCTGTTCATCTAATATTCCCAGCACCACACTATCCGAATATGCTGCACTTATAAAACAGTGTGACTGAACAGCCGCTACATCCTTGGCCTAATCAGAGAAATAGTGTTGCACAAAAGCAGTAGCGGCTAAGCTAGGCACTAACAGAAGTCAGATCCTGGAGACGTGGGTTGCCTGCTGCTGCCTACTGCATGTTTTAAAGCTGCTTGCAAATGGTGAAAAGTCAGGACTTGCTTAAGAGGTAAGCCTGTGACTGCAGAACTTGTTCAGGTGGTAGAGCTCTCTTTCCTGTCTGAGGGATCAACCTCCACGAAAGGCAGCAGCAGAAAGCTGCTTGGCTAAGGGGGTACAAAATGTTTTTGCTCTTACTTCCAAACACTGCTTCCTAGTGATGCTTTCTTGAGTCTTACTTGGAACATTTTAGTAGAAAAAAAACAAATCCACAGCACAAACTGAACAGCGTTAAGAGGGAAGTCTGATTGCCTAATACTAGGCAAATCTGGGGAGGTCCTGATCAAGCTTTCCTCTAGTGATGTTTTAGAGAAAGCAATGCTTCACAGATCTCCAAAGAGAGCATCAGTATTTACGTTCAGGAAAGGCCTCAGAACTGTGGATGATGAACCAGCAGAATTATCCTTGCAACTGCAATTGACATTAGGAGGACCTTTGGTAAGTCCCTGCACAGTTTTCCTGATTACTTGCAAGCACAGAGGGTGCCAGTAGGCAGCTCTACAAGCATAGTGTTCACTCCTACCCTACACCATGCAAAGTCAGAACACCTCGCGTGGGCTGCAGGACATCTTCCAGGAGACCAGGCACTTCTAGTGGTGTGCTGCCTTGGGTGCAGGTGGATGAATCCTTCACCAGATCTTGGAGCCAGCTCTTACGTCTCAAGTAAGTTCTAAAATACTGCAAACCTCATGAGAAAAGAAGTCCATATCTCTGATAGAAAACACTAACTCATTAAAGAGCCCAACACAACTGTCCCAAAGTGGAACCTTATGCTAACCTTGTTTAAAAGCTACCAGTTAAGCTGTCAGCTTGTAAGAGTATTTAAGAACCGTTACAAAAATAATGAATCTGAAGTTTCATCTCTAACATACAGCAAAACTGAAAGAAAGTGTCTGAGCCTTACCATAGATAACATGATTAGCCATGATACAAAATCCACCATGCTGTAGAACCAAGGACTCTTCTGTTTTTATCAGTGTTTAACTGATGATCTTATTTAACAATAGAAAGAACTGCTCTTCCTTGAGTATAGGATTGTATCTGAATACAATGCTTTTTTGAAAGACAGTAGGAACACTATCTGACAAGTTAAGATTAGAGAAATTTACCACCCAGCTCAAATCTTACAACCTCATCTGAGAAGCAGCACCCCTTCACAGTTTGTAGAATCAACTGAAGTGAAAAAAAAAAATGGTGGAAAACAAACAACATAAAAAAAAAAACCACACAACAAAACCCTCCAGTATTTATTTGAAATTCAAGTTTATTTATTCAAAACATTTGTTTTATTGCCCCCCCAAGAAACGTATTTAAAAGAAGCTGATACTTTTACAGAAAGTAACATGCTCAGTTGAAAAGTTGAAAACAAAAATTGCAAAGATTTCCAGAGAAAACAACACGACTGTTTCAAATGTTGAAAAAAAACAGAGGTACTTCTAAAATTTTTCATGAGAGACCTTTTCTGCAAGATTTAGGATTTAGCTGGGTATGTCTTGATTTTCAAGGTGTAACAGGTCCATCAAATTATTACAGAAACAGCCCTACCTACTATGTACGTGGCAAATGATAAGCATTGTCTACACATAGCCTCGTGTTTTAAGGAGAAAACACGATGGATAATCGAGGTCAGTCAAAAATCTGGGCCCCAAAGAATTAGATTTTACTTTCCATTTCAACTGCTGGTCTCACCAGCCATCTACTTCAACTACAAATGGCTCTTTCACAGCTATTTTGCCACTGTTCACAATCACACAGTCTTGAAGGGGGCGGTCATGTTCATCTGTCTGCTGAAGTTCTATCGAGTGCACCACAGACTGCGTAAAACATAAAAATAAGAAGTTCTGTTTAGTCACAGAAATGCCAATAACTTGAGCCTGGCACCAGGTAAGCACCCAGGTGCTCCTAGCATTACAGGTTATTAAGCAACATCTGAACTGAGACCTTTCCCCTGTTCAGTTCCCACAGACACCTTTTTACACGGTACCAGTGGTGCCACTCTGGAACCCACACAAAGTTGGCAGAAGCACATGGCTGGCTGTTTGCCCTTCTATAAAAACAATTTAAGCCAACAAAATATTACCAAGGAACAACTAAAAATACCCTATTAGCTGATCAGCCTAACGCATACAGAGTCTTATCTGAGGTCTTTGAGCAGAAACTGAATCCAGAGACCATAAGGGATGAGCAGTAAATGTTTTTCTAATCCTACATCACAACTGGGCTTACAGAAATCTGATGACTACTTTCACCTTCAGTATAATTGACACACAGATTTTAAGTGCAGTACCATGCCTGCCAGTCAGACAGGCAGAGGCCTCATGGTAGGCAACTAATTAAAGTAGTATTTTTAAAGGACAAAATTCAGTTAGAAATATTGACTATCTGTCTTTGGATATCTGCCCATTAATCTAACGAAACTAAAACTTAGTCTAAATCTCTCAAAATTTTTCAGCTACTACTGTAGCTCACAAGAACTGCATTCAATATGCTGGAGGGGACAGGGAGGAAAGTGTTCTGATGAGATTTTCAAACTTCCCATGGAACTGATCAGTGCAGCACATCATGTTTCCCCATTTATTTCAAAACATAGATTAAATGGAATAATTTAAAAGGAGAAGTATGATCTGTTGGGAAAAACATTTTTGAACTTAAATATTCCATTTGCAATCATATATTTGATCAGTTTTGCTGCTGTGCACATTTTGAGGAGATTAACCATAGATTTCTTCCTTTTTAAATTATATGTTTGTATACTTTACATTCACATGCTTCTAAAAACCCGGCCAACGAAAGTCTTATCTATGATTAGCATGTGCTACAAAGTTAGATTTTCACTTGTAGAAATACAATTATTTCATGGTTAACAGCAGTACTACAAGGGGAACCTGAGCTTTGTCTATTTGTAATCTGCAAAGGTATCGGTGCTGATTTCAGTGGTAAGTGGTCTGAAACAGGAGGTGTGAAAGCCAAAGGATGATTTAAGTTTCCATTTCTGTAATCATCGTCAGCTATTTCTTTCAATTCTAAATCTTCCAGCTTCAAGCTCTTCATGTTGTTTTTCTACCACATGCACATTAGATTAACACCAAGTTGTCTTGAACAATTGAGGGCAAATTACGCTAACACAGATACGGTGCAAATTTTCCTCAATTAATCTTACCATTACTTTTAACTTACCATTCCGTCAAGGACTTTGCCAAATACTACATGCTTTCCATCTAACCAGGAAGGCTTTGTCACACTGATGAAAAACTGGGATCCGTTGGTATCTGGGCCAGAATTAGCCATGCTAACCCAACCAATTCCATAGTGTTTGAGCTTGAAGTTCTCATCAGGAAATTTTTCTCCGTAGATGCTTCTTCCTACGATAAAAAAAATATATAAATATATCAAATAATAATAAAAAACATCTTCAAAAATGGGAAAAGCAAAGTACAAATTCAAGATCTAAAGATTAAAAGATCTAAGATACTAAATATAAAGATTAATGAATTAGAGTAAGCTCAGCAACATCACTGTTGCATCATCAGTGACTCTGCAAACTGATAACATTTTATGTGTAAAAAGTAAGGTAAGATAAAACACCAGATATAAGGAGAGAATATTTTAAGCTGACCATGCTTTAGCCTCTGAATTTAACAAGCAAACTCAGTATCTTCAAAGGTTCTGCTAACATACAGCACTGAACAACAGTATACTTCAACGTCTTCCACAAATTTAAATTACATAATTATATCCCCTAAAAATAAAGTAGCCATATTTTGTGACAATTTTAGTATTTCCTTTTATAATATTTTCCTCCTAGTATACAAAATTACTTTAGACATTTGGGAATGTATGGAGACCAGAGGGAAGCTAGCCCAAAAGACTCAGTGTGTACTGGTGCAAACATTACATGAGGATTTTGGTGTTTTAAAATAGTTTACAAGAAAAAGCGTTAGTCATGTTTAAGCCACCACTGCTTTGAAAAGAGAACGCTGTCGCATTCTTTATTTGTACAGTGCCTTGCACAGTAGGGGAACTGCTCCCAACGCACTGCCAGATGCTATCCCAATAAACAGTATTAGCAGGCAAACAAACATTGCCTACCTTTAATGCTAAAACTGTGTCTTTGGTATTTTAGCCTTCCCCATTGTTCGCTGCAAGGAAAAGGAATGTGTGTTTTCCATTCTGTCCCAGCGGGGAAATCACTAACACTGTATGCAGACAGTTCAAATCGGAGCGCCTGAAGAATATGTGTGTAAAGGAAGAGAAGAAATCAGAAGCCAGAATGCATGCTATGCAAGAGATGCTGCACTAGGGCTGCCCTCAGTGGGCTGGCTGAACTGCCCTTCCAGAGGCTCGGGAGGCAGAAGTTTTAAATTCACAAAAGGAAAAAAAAGAGAGGGCAACACCCTCATTTTTCTAATTTCTCTATCCCTGGTTTGAAATTCCCTCCCACAGCACATTTCAGAAAGTTCCACCGAAATGGCTGAGCTGAGGACAGAGAGCACGGACTATGCCTCGCCTACCTGCCTTCACTCTCTGCACTTCCACTCGTTCATCGCGGATTAGTTTTCTGTAGGTTGACTTAAACTGGTTTGTGTATACATGCAGTGACTGCCTCGGGGAAGAAGCACTGCTGCAAAGCCAGCGCAGGGGAAGGTAGAGATGTCCATCTTTTGGAGACAGGATGCCATGAGAGCTGCTCAGCTGCTCAGCGGGCTCCAACCCACCACGCAAAGCCATGCTGCTTGAACAAGTCAGACAGAAAAGAGCTATCCGCAACAGTTTAGGACAAAGGAAGCTCTATGTGTACTCTGGTAATCCAAACAGTCTCAGTTTATGCTCCAAGATGCTTGGAAAAGTACTAGATGCTTCCAAAACAAATGTTTTCTTCATTTATGGGAGTTGAAAGAAAGAGAGAAAATGTTGTTTTGCCCATCTTTTCTGTAGGCATTTGAGGAAAGGAGAGGGAAACTGACAGATACTGAGTATGTTACCTCCTGATCCATCTCCAGCTATGAAGTCCCCTCCTTGAATCATGAAGTCTTTGATCACGCGATGAAATTTACTTCCTTTGTATCCATATCCTCTCTAAGAAAATAAAATACATCTTTAAATTAATAAAACATGTAGTTGTATGTGATCATATGGACGTAAGCCCATGGTGGATCACCACATGTCAGAGAATACACCACCGCCTGAGAGAAATACTGGCAAGAAACAAACTAAAGTGAGATGCAGGTGAATGCAGTTGGGGTGCAGAGCCACACAGCAGGTAGCTTCACCCAACCACAGTGCCTCCCCATGCTAGATCTGCACGGTAGGGACAGACTGAGATGCTGATACCCAACTTCCCATAATTACATCCTGTGAACCATCCTGCGGGGACTTCTGTGCCTTACACAGCAGAGCACAGCCTGAGGGATGGCTCTCCTGCACTGACCCGCTGAGTTAAAATGGACAGTTCACGGCTGAACTGGCATTTAACGAGTGTTTATTTCCCATATCCAAACTTTAGCACATGGTGAAAGAAAACTGCAAACCTACTTCTCCAGTTGCCAGTGCGATGAAGTTCTCCACAGTTTTGGGGACAACCTTTCCAAACAATCCAATTGTAATTCTGCCAACATCTCTGTCTCCAATCTTCACGTCAAAGAACACCTAGATGTTTTTGTGAAGAGAACACAAGAGATACCAACATGAGTGCAGCAAAAAGACCAAGCTTTTCGAAGTGCACAACAGTAAGAAACAGCCTCTGGCGGATCTATATTAATAGCATCCTTCAGTCCCTGAGGGTGCTGTTTTCCTTCCAGCCATCAAAACCAGATTAGGCAAACTGTCCGAGAACGGGTGGCTACACGTTTCGTTTCTAATTGTTCTTAAGGGCTGAATGGCACTGTTATATCACGGGTCTGAAGGCAAGGTTCAGGAAGCTTTTTCCCAGACATGCATGTGTTTAAAGCCATATGGAAAATGTGAAATAAGAAAGGAAGTAAGGAAGAAAAATGCTGCCATTCCAGTGTCATGGGCAATGACAAAGAACTACAGTGCTGATGCATCCCACAGATGACAGCTTGCCATCCACTCGCAATCTTTACTGTTTTAGGCATTTGTATGTATGTGATTAAGTAGAGGGGAGAGCCTACAATTCATTAAATTGACAAACAGTGGGAAGAAAACCCTCCTGCTGCAGCAACATGTCCCTTTCCCACATAAGAATTCAAAGCTGCCCAGAGAAATAACCAGGCTGCTCTAGGTAGCTGACTGCCCACAGTCTTCTATGTACGTGTCGCTAAAAAAGCGTACTTGGAACAGACAAAAGGCTTAAAAGGCATTTTAATATAGTTCAGAATATCTGAAGGCATCGCTGAACGTGCAAAAATGTTTCAACAATTACTGAAAACAGGAACAGCTGTCAGGAAATGAGGCATTTTGAAGTTCTGAAAAAGTTACATAAAAACTATTACAACTTCTAGGAAACGGCAATGTGTATTCCTATGATGTGGTATTTGCTGTTCCTCGTGGCACTCAACCAAATATTACTTGTCTGCAACTCTAAGAAATTAGTCCAATAATGATAATAAATGACCACAGGCTCTCCAATGTGAATGTCCCTTTCATGTTCCCCTACTAAACATTTCTACCGTTTCTTGATCTTCCATGTGGTTTTGACTGTTTAACTTTTGGCTAACATTATAAAAGCTACATACAAAAATAAAATAAAATTCCTTTTGGTTCACCTCATTCATTTCCTTGGCACTTGGCACTCAATAACATAATTCTTAGATGTGTGGCTCCCCAGCTATTAACAACAAACTTTCACTGATTTCTTGACATCCTAATAAATACACCCCTCTGAGTCCTGCCCTCAGGACTCCCTAGCTATGGGCTATCTATCGTCGGCGTAGGTGTTCCCAACACACCTCAATTTCCATGGAAATGTTGTCCAGGTACAAGGCTGCCTGAAATACGTGAGCATCTGGCAACACAACCAAGGCCACGGAACAATGCCTTCAGGTAGGAGCAATGTCAAACGCTTCCACGGACCCCAAAGATGCCTCTGAAACCTACCCCAGGCAGGAGGCCCCACAGATGGCAGAGCTGCTCAGCCAAGCAGCAAGCCCCGTACTTCCACGTTGCGTTGCTTGGGCTTACATTTGTGAACAAAGAGCAAGCTCCTGGCTTCCCACCTGCACCCCACACACCTGTCCTACCTGTTTGGTGTTGGGAAAGCACTGCGCTTCCCAGTTACACACTGCAAAATGTGCCTGTGCACATCTCCGGCGTGTCACGCCTGCACCGAGAAGCTGTGCTCTCCTCAGCAAGTCTCTGAAAAATCAGTGGCACGCTTAGTGAGCTAGCACAGCACTCCCAAATTTCCAAAAACATGTGGCCAGGATCTTCACTGCAAACTCTCAGAAAACAAACATGAGGTGTCTGATTAATATTTATGTAAATGTTTAATATTATTTGCAATTTGCAGTAAGCGTGTCATGCCTGAAATGAAAGAGTCCAGCAGGACACCAGTCAGGGAGGCTGGCTATGGTGAACGTACCTGTACGTGACTGGGAGAAAAGGGTTTACATCAAAAGGAAAAAATGACGAATAGTATTAAATCAGAGGGGGAGGAAAAAAAAAAAAAAAAAAAAAAAAAAGGTTGATTGTTGAAGAAAGGTCTCGTGATTTCTGCTGACCAGGTAACACGATGATAAATGAAACGAGCTCCTGATAAACGCAGCATATTGCACGTGGAAAAACGACTGTAGGGCTGCACTGAGGGGCACCAAAAGGGCTTGTTATAAATTATTAAGGGCTGAGGAGGGCCAGGGAAGGGCAGGATGGTGGCACGGCACCCTGGGCACTGCACTGCACATACTGCCGCAGGGTGACCCCAGCGACCCCGAGGAGGCTCTCGGGGAGCAGCAGGGATGCCCGCAGATCTGCAATGATTTCCACGGGGGGAACAGCAAATAAACCCCTGGAAAAAGAGAGAGACCGGGCACGGTGCGAGGGGCTCCGTGAGGCTCTGCGGGCGCCGGGCACGGCATCCTCCAGGTCCCGAGGGCGACATCCCAGCGGGTGGAGGAGGAGCAGAGCACTGCTCGACGTGAGACCAACCAAACCGTGCCATTAATCGCAGATAATTTCTGCAGGGCAGCCGGGGGAAGCAGCCCCGCCAGTGCGACCCCCCCCGGCCCCCACCCGCCGGGGAAGGGGGAAGGAGGGAGGGGAGGAGAAGGGAGGGGGGCGCCGCCCTATGGGATCGGGTGGGATCGGGTGGGATCGGGCTCGCCGGTGGCCGCCCGGCTGCTCGCTCACCTTGGCTGTCACGCTGGGCCCCCTCCTCTTGAATCCCGCAGCCGCCGGGGCCAGGAAGCAGAGGCAGGCGATGGCGCCGAGCAGCGCCGCCGGCCCCCCGCCGGCCATGGCGCTGCTGAGGGGAGCGCCGCGGCGCCTGCGCCCGCCGCCGGGCGGCTCCTCCTAGCGCCATGTGGCGGGGGGGCGAGGGTCACCCATCCGCCGCGCGGCCGGCGCGGGCCCTGCTTAGCTTCTGGGGGGGGGTGCAGGGGAGGGACGAGGCGGCGGTGGCGGCTCTTGGTGGTGGCTTTGGGGTTAGGGGCAGCGCTGGGCGCCCCTGTGGGCAGCCCCCTGGCTGAGGAGCGGCACCCAAAAGAGTTCAGCAAGGTGGTGGCTGCGACCCCGATGCCTCGCCCGCTAAGATGGGGAGCAGGGAGCCCGGTGTAGCAAGCTGCTTTAGCTTTGGTGCAGCCCTGTCACCTTCTCTGCTCAAAAGTCTTTCACATTTGGGATCTGTCCTAAAAAAAAAGTAACGTGCTGACAGTCCCGGAAAAATGTGCAAGCTGTAACACGGTGAAATCTGTGGCCTCCGAAATTCCAGCGTATGAAGGAAAAATAATTAACAGATACTAACACGCTGCAGTCAAGAGGTTGACGGTGGCATATGTGAGCGTATTCAGGATCAAACTGGGTAGCTGTGCAAAAAAAAACCCTGCATGGCACAGCCCCACGACAGAGCCTGGCGCTGGTTCAGAGCTGTCCCGGAGCTGGGGAGCAGTGCTGCAGGAGCAGGGCAGGCTCTGCACCGCTGCGGCCGCGCTGCCGTCGCCACCCAGCCCTGCAGCTTGGGGCTAGGCCTGCATGAGCAAGCAGCCGTGGTGGGTGTGTGGGGCACCATGCTTGGTGCTGAGCAGCTGATGTGTGCTTTTCGGGTGGTCTGTCCGGCTGACTGAATGCTGACTCACGGCTGAAGAGCGTGGGGCAACATGTCTTATGGTGTAGTTTCATCTGAAGGGAATCCAGCTGGTTGTGCCAAGGCCTCTCTGCAGTGGGAGCGAAGCACGGTAAATGGAGACACTGGAAAGATCCACTGCAAAAGTGTTCACCTGGTCCCTCCTACAGAGTGCCACAGACGTACCCTAATGCACACCTCTGATTTCCACATCTGTCACTGACACATTTTTCAGTTTTGCCCCGTGTGTAACTGCACTAGTACTCCTGAGTGCAATAAGACTTTTCATAAGCTGACTCCGCCAACAACTCAGTTATCAGGCACAGCAAAGAGGGGTTTTCAGTGGTCCCACATTGTATAGCACTGAGTGATCATCTGGTGTAACCGGTGCCTGACTCAGATAGACCCCCTGCTCTCAACAGATGTAAAATATCTATGACTGGAACTCATGGGTCAAAAACTAGCCTGGACCAGACTAATCTGGGCCTCAGTTTTTGCACCTCACCTATACAGTGAGTGCTCTCCTTCTGTAAAACTGAGGGCTTTCCTGAAACCCTGCCTGCACTGATTAACTTTCAGCACTGGCATATATGGGGCTTCAGGGTATGGTTCAAGACATTTACCCAGTCTCTCTTTACCTAATTACCTGTTTGGCTTAGTGCTAAAACAAAACTAATTCATATGTAAATAGGTGATGGAAGTACTTTGGTCCTGTTGCTAATGGCTGCTGTACATCACATATTCTTTAAACCTGAAAGCAGACCTGGAAATATACTGTTTTATGCAAGATTATTCTGTACATTAGTGCACTTCCAAAGAATATGTGAATGTGAGAGTTTACTCAGAGTAAACTGAGTGTTTTCTCTGCCAGTATGATAAGGTACTGAGAATTTAGCATTATGATTCCGTTTCATTGCACCATCACATGATGGTGTTTGACTTTCTCTGGATCAAAGATTTACAACAGAAATATAACAAAATCCAAAGGTTTACTGAAATTTGCAGTAGCTGGGTATAAACTTTATTTGTCTGATAACATATTTCTTTAGATAACAAAGTAGTTAAGGATTTTAACTAAATAGTTTGCAACCCACATACGTATCTAATCACATACATCTCAAATCATTAAAATTCAGAAGATGAAATCTTACCATTTTCCTCTCACCACAATCCACTGTTATTACTGTTGCCTATTTAGTATTTATCTGCTCTGAAGATGTATCTTTATACCAACAAACAAAAGTTACAGACTGTGGCATGTTCTGAGGAGTATGATGAAAATGGAAAAAGCTTCCTCTTAGAACATACAGGAGGGCATGTTAATATTATTCAATAATTTGAAGGTAATGGTTAGAAGGTGGGTAAGAAAAGACCTACATGGAACAGAGCATTTCTGATAGCACAGATTCATGCAAGTCATGAGGAAAATATTGACAGAAAGGTGCGAAAAACTGGAGCATTTACTAATTATATCTTTTATACTTTTTATACTAATTATATCTATTATATCTTGAATCTAAAAGAAGTAATAGCTGATGGGACGTTCTCAGAACTATTCAGTCTTATTAGTAGACTGGTTCAAATCTCAACATGCAGGGGAACAAGCAATGAGCTAGAGAAGAGATGGTCTGGCTAGGAAGCTCCATCTAATACTTCTAATATGGAAAGGTGCAAGTATGCTAAACAGTGCTATCCAGAGTACTACCCAAAGTTCCCTTTTACTCCCTCTCACTACAAATATTAGTGTTTGCAAGAATGGCTTCCCTGTTTATTGAGGTGTAAATATGTTTTATTTTGTACAAGATTGTATGTGGGATGGGAAGAATGAGATGAGTGCTTCATAGCACTGAAAAGATTTGAAAATAGCAAGATCAGGCAGTATCTGGTTTACATTATTTTGGAAAGTTTATGCACAATAATGATAATTTTGGGAAGAAGATACAACTGTTGAAATGGGAAATCTATAAAAAAGACAGAAACTTAATATGTTCAATGAATACTCAATATTACATGTACATGGAAAATCTTCTTCTGAGGCTAAAATGAGAACTACACGTTCTTTTGTAAGGAATTTGATGTTGTGATTACCAAACTGAAGGTAGACAAAATTCTGACAAACAGTAGGGTTTGTAGTAACTGGAAAGAAAAAAAGAAAGAATTACATAGAATTAAACTAAGGAAACCTTCCCTCAGAGGAGGTTTCGGCTAAATATTAGGAAAAATTTCTTAACTGTGAGAATGGCCAGTCTTCCTGGAGACATAGAGCCTGCCTGGAAAATGAAACGGTCTTCCTGGAGAGGTGCTCCATGCCTGCCAGTGTTAAGAAAGCATTTGGATGGTGCCTTCAATGACACGCTTTAACTTTTGGTTAAACCTGAAGTGGTCAGGCAGTTGGACTCAACAATCTTTGTTCAGATAGCACAAACAGAACTATTCTAATTCTAATTCCTTCAAGCTGAACTATTCTAATTCTAATGGCCCAGGTGAAACTGGGAAATAATATATTTAAAAAATATGATTTCTCTATTTCTCTGATTTATTACTCACAACTATCTTCAAGATTTTGCAAACTCTTTGCAAAAGCAGACAGTACAGTGTGTTGAGAACTATACTGAACTTGTGGTGGATATGCACAAGCACTATCTGGAAAGTACAAAATCAGAGGAGGATCTACAACAGGAGACCATTCTATCCTCTTCCATCCTCCCAAGGCATGAACAATTTGTTCACCTCTTTGGTGCAGCTGATTTGAAGACTGTTATCATTTCTCCCCTCAGTTTTCTTTTCTGTAGACTAAACAACCCCAATTCATTCAATCTTTCCACATGGGTCAAATACTAAAGCAGGCGTCATCTGGCTGTGTAGCTTTTAGTTGAAATATTACCTCTATCCTTAAATTGGAGTGGAAGTTACAGATAAGTGCATTTTGTGTTTTTTCTTTTCCTTTTTTTTTTTTTTTTTTTTTTTTTTACTAAGTGACAAAAGGTTGTTGTACCAAAAATTACATTGCCCATTAAAAGAATGTGTTAAAACTGACTTGTGCTTGTAATATTGTTCACAGGATGTTCTATATTTTAGTGCTAGCAGACATGCACTATTTAGGAGCTTGTTGTCTTCTGAAGTAATCAAGCCTTTAAAAGAGTAAATGGTTACTGGCTGACAAGCTTCAATTTAAGTAATAGTATTTGTAATGAGGTGGTTCATTGCTTCTGAGGGGGTCTTTACCGTTTTAAATGGGTACAGAAGAGAGATATATTAAGCGTATAGCATCTGACAGCTTTTGATTTCTAGTGTTAGTAGCATTGGCAGTAATTCTAGCACTTCCTTTCAGCTCTATGGCATTTTAGTGCACTATGATTTATGGTAGTGATACAGAAATATTTCATATCCAAACTGCTCTACTATATCATGTTATACAGGTAGAAAGAATTCAGGGCATGACATACGTAATAATAATGCTTTATGGTTCTGTAGGCACTTTCATCAATGTTAACTGCTTGACAGCTGCCAGGATAAAACTTGGAGTAAGCACTGTGTTCGGTAAGGCTGCTGTAACTGAGCTTTTATGTTTATTCCCTCGCTCTGAAATAGGTTTTTGATTCTCTGACCTGAATCATTGAAAGCATGTCATCATTACCGGCCTCAGTCTGGGGCCATATTGTTTCAGAATGCCACTGTATTACTTGTCATGGGTTTTTAATGTATCACTGGTAGAGTCATACGTTTAAAGACAAACTTTAATCCCATAAAGACTTAAGAAGTGACAGCACTTCATCTTATGCATTGTCTGTTTTATAATTAAGTTAAAAGCTATGAAGTATCAGGGCCAATGTGGTGGTACATAATTCTAGGAGACCACAGTTTAAAAAAAAAAAAAACATCTTAAGGTCCACAAATTTTAAGTCACTATATCTGTCCTTCATGAATAATGAAGGAAGAAGTTTATGGGGAGTTTTGTTTGTATTTTTTGGTCTTTTCCTTTATGTAACTTCAGAAAGATGGAGTGTATCATATGTGCTGTCTCTTCTATTAAATCACTTGTAAAATGGCTTAGACTTCCCCTGTCATCTGGTGCACTTATGCAAAATAAATGCGTCCTATGCTCCGGATAAGTGTCTTCCTTTTGGTGAATAGTTTTTAAGCTTTTTAAATTTCATATCCAAGCACAATTTGAAGTGTCACCCTTTCCACTCTAATGGCCAAAGCATTTATTTAGGTGATACCAGCAATGTGTTTTCAAAATATTACAGCTGGAGCCAGAACCATTTGTGCTTTGAGCCCATTTGTTTACAGGATATCAGAGCTATCTGTAATTGCACATCTCACTGCAGTGAGCATTTAGCACATAGTCATTCATTTGAGTTCTGTTTTTTACACAGTCTGCAGTTGCATAAGATTCCTAGGGAAAAAGAAAATAAGTGTAGCAGTAAAGCCTAGCTATAAGGAAGTGTTCAGTCAGATTTCTTTGTTTTCAAGGAAAAAAAAAAAAAAAAAAAAAAGTTAAAACATCTTCATAGCATCTTAAAATTATGTTTTGTCTTTTTGTTTGTTTTGTTTTGTTTGTGTTTTGTTTTGCTTCTTCTTTCACTTATCATTAGTTACAATAAGGATCCCAGTTCTCCAAACACTTTTGCACATCCACTGTGCAGTATGACTCTGGTCTCACTGCCATGGAAGTACTTGCATCTAAAGTTAAGTACACAAGTGTCTGAAAATTGGGTCTTTGTCAATAACTTTAAGTTCCAGTAATCATTATTTCTAGCCTGATAATGCCCAAAGGTGAAAATCAGGATTGCAGCTTGTGCCTCTGAGATCGGGCTTTAAGAGAAATGAGGAGAGAATCCTTCCATAAAATCCAAATGGGAGGTTGAAAAAAGTTGTAAAACAACATCCCATTGCATGACTGTTGTGAAGAATTGATCCATATTCACTCGATGTTTGTGAGATCTTTTATTATTATTATTATTATTATTATTATTATTTAGATAAAGGTGGAGGCAGGGGAATGGACTCACGTGCTTTGGAATGAGGTGGGTTCCTTAATTGTTTAGGAAGTAAATAGCAACTCAGGTATATCAGTCAGAAGAGGAATAGCATAATCAGCAGTGAGAAGCCATGTGAATGTGAATGGGGTTGGTGACCACCATCCAAATACCAGAGAAGACTGTAGTAGTCAAGGGGAAAATTGGGGCTTGCAACTGTTTAAGGTGGAAGTGACGATGCCTTGTATAACACTTTTTCCTTTATGAGTAATGAAGGAAATAGTCAGATGTTTAGAGAACTTTTATATGAAAAATGATAATGCTTAGAAAAGACCTGACTATCTAGGAACAAAGGAGAAGGGTCCTTCAAAATGGTTTAAAATTGACAAAAAGATGTAGCTGACTTGTTTAAAGATGAGTGAAGAATGAGGATAAATAATACTTCTCTCTTCTACTTGCTCTGAAACCTGCTGTGCTGACAGAAGTACAATGTTAGCTTCATTAGTACAGGAAATATGGCTCAGAAGGTACATTGAGAACAGATACGTGTAATTTCAGTGTCTCTAAAGTTCAGCAGTGTTATTACCATGCTAACAGTGGTATCTGATCAAGGACCCCATCTATCTAGCAGGTTTCTAATCAGTAAGATGCAGTGTTACTGTAAAGATGAATTCATTTACTATCTTACAGAGCACGCTAAGAAAGCTATCTTCAGCTGCCTATGAGGATTTGAGGGCAGTTCCTCCGCTGTGTATTTCCTTTTAACTTTGAAAGGGATTTCGTACTTATGCCTAAATAGTTCCCTGCATACCCTGGGCTTAGATATAATCCTATTTGTTGTGTGCTTCGGGCCATTGTGAAAATACACATTGTGGTAAAGAAAATACTTTTCTATAGCCGTAATATTCTTCCTGGAGGGGTTGCCAATCAGAGATCAAATTTCTGAGAAATGCATTCCGGGATCCTTTGTCTACATGAAACTGTGATGTATACATTTTTGTACATTAAATGTGTGCAGTAGCTATAGGAATTCTGCCAGGGTTAAGGACCAGGGAAGGGCCTCTAGTGCTGCTTACAAGACGAGCAGTAAGTGCCCAGCTGCAGGCGAGCGTATGGAGTTGGTGTTTTCCTTAGTGCCTTAAGTGAGAAGAGTCTTACACTTAGTGGTATGTAAACAGCAGCACAGTGATCCTCATTAAGAATAGATACATCACAATATCTAGACAAGTCTGATGGTTTCTCTCATCAGGAAAGAAGTATTCTGACTGGTGTGGTACAAAAACTCTGTGTATACGGGCATTTTAGTGGTGTTAGTTTGCAGGGGGGTTGTGATATGCAAATGAATGCCATTTAAACTATTCCTCTTTTCCTACCCATTGTCTATTCTATGGCGATTGTCCCTATTCTAGGCAATTTATTTTATAAAAATTCTATTCTAGAATGTTTCCAAATTCTATATTTTGTACACAGTAACTTGTTACAGCAGTTACCCTTATCGTAGATAGGGTTTTACGTAGTGCTGGTAACGAAGGGTAATATTAATGTGCTGTTTTTTGTGAAGGCAATTCTAGATCATTTAGAAATAACTCTGATTTTTGGTTTTGGACAGCTGCGCTGATGGCAGTGGGACCCTTTATATTTACAAATCAAATATTCAGAGGTGCTTAAAGGATCTCAGCTTTGAAATCCCATTTTTGAAAGAGGTCCCAAGAGGGCTGACATAATGAAAAGCTGAGGATTTTTAGCACCTTGTTCACTTTTGGGAAGGGAGGTTTCAGGCACTGGGGAACTTTTCAATATTTCTTTTAGACTTTACAGCACTAGGCAACTGGAGGAGAGTAGTATTTTAAAGACTTTTTAAAAGTGTCAACAACTCCCTAAGCCCAGAAGACTATGCAAAGCGTTTTAAAACAAGAACTTCCCACAAAATACGTTGAATATACATAATGCATGGAAATGCAATTGTCTGGAACAGCAATTTGCTTATAGTGCTGTTACGTCTCAATATTTAATTTATCAGGAAGTGATGCTGATGACATGTTCCACTTGTATTTTTGTTCTCTGTATTTATTGTGAAGCAAGACTGCTAACCTTCAGCAGCCTTAACTGTAGGTATTTGTCCTTCATACATGCCACTAAATGCTTTACTGATTTTTATTTTTATTTATTTTTTTTTTTGGCTTTATCATCCATGCATATGAAGCACTGTAGCATGAAGAAGAATTAAGTGTGTGACTGCAAGAAAAGGAAATTGGAATAAAGAACTCAAGGATCAGATGTGTTAATATCCTTTTACTGGGAATTGCTTTTAAGAAATATGGTTTCACATTGTGTTTTATATGCTGAAATGCTTTGTGTAATTACAACACCATTGAAACTTTTGTTATTTTTTTTTTAGTCTTCAGACTGAGTATATTGTGCTGGATTCCAAATTTTCTATATGTCTGGAAGCATACCTTAATACACAGTGTTTTGGATGGCACAGTTCACAAAGTTTTAGTTGACAAAGTAATGGTTTGGATGGTGAAACAAATTACAGAATCTCATTTATATTATTTAATCCCTTAAATTCCACATAATCCTTATTAGAAGCTCATAAACCTTATGCTGATGATTGTTTTCCAGTTCAAAATAGATGTTGGAGGATTCAAATAAAATTCCACAAATGCTACCTGGAAGCTGATTTACTCGTGTCCATTTTTATGTATCTTAAAATATGGCCCTGGTTTCTAGCAGAAGCAACAGAGTAGAAAGAGAGCAGATGTTTCTTTGATTGTATCTAGGGATATGTCAGTGGTATTCTTAGAAATAGAGAGATTTTGGCTTGGCAAACTACTGGTGGCATTTTTCTTCTCATTAAAACATCAGATTGATAAAGTCCATGTACTGCTCTGTTCTAAAATGTTCGGGCTTTTTTAAACATTAGCATTCTTATCATTTCATTGGCACTGCAGGCTTCTAGGCAACTCACTTTTTACAGATCTCTTCCTTCACATCTTTCCTCCCATCAACCTGACAAGTGAGAAAAAAGTCACCCCTAAGATTGCCAGTTGTGGCTGCTGTTAAAGGCAGGGGATTACAGCGAATGCTTAAAATTCAGTTCCAGGAAAGCTTTTTCCTTTTTGGGGCTATGCCCTGTCTCTCTCCCCGTTGACAGAAAACCCAGGCACTTTCTTAGATTTAGCAGTGTTTTGTGTCAGAATCCTCTAACTTCAGACAGCAGAGCCAGGGAAGTGACAGCTTTATATGTATCCTTTTGCAGAAGAGCATAGCAGTGCTGTAAATCCAGAGTTTATTCACAACTGTTGTGCTAATACATTGCTATAAAAGCAGGCTGATATCTCATGTGACGTGCAAACTACTGTTTTCACACTTAAGACACCAATCTGTAAATTTGAACTAGTAAATCTTCTTGAACCTGAAGACAAAATTTGTGCTCGTTTCATAAACACATTGGTTATGTATATTATGTCTAATGCAGCAAATGTTTCCCTTAAGGATAAACAATGTCATCCACAGCCAAGGTGTTGTCTTCTAAAGACATGGTTCATAAGTTATACTGTCATTAGGAAATCAGATTAAAGTCATTTAGAAAAGCAAAATGAGCGTTTGAAATGTAAATTAGAGCTTGGATCTTTTTTTTTTTTTTTTTTTTTTTTTTTTTCCTGAGTCTTTAGAGTCAGTGTAAACTCTGTTCTTGCAAAGCAGCGTTTGCCTCTGTCAAGGCAGGATACTTGAGCACATGAACGGCACTTTTGTGAAGCCTTCCAGCAGGGGTGTCCTTGTTGGCTGACCTTCTCTTCTCTCTGTCTTCTGTCTGTGATGCTTCCCTATTAATTGCATTTTCTGTCTGAGTGGGACTTTTACATTTGGTAGTGTAGGATTTGTACATTTGGCAGCCTGTAAGGATTGACTTGGCTAGGCATGTTTTTCTACTGAGACTAAGAGTGTCTACATGAGGTCTTTCCTGCCAGAAGGTAAGAGTGGTAGAAGAGACATTTCACAGCTACAATCTGATTAAATGAAGCTTATCCGTAGTTGTGTCTGAACCTCTTTCCAGTTCAGAGATAGAGGTGTGATTGGTGTGTCTGTGTTCAGACCTAATGTAGGCCACCGCATGACTGCAGATACTATCTCAAGTCGTATTTCAGCCATGGCCCAAATGAGCAAAATTGTCAAGTGTCCCAGTCCCGATTTCTAGAGGAAAATAAGATGACCGTGGCCATCAGGTCAATTCATTAGAAAGTGCTCCTCTGTGAAGGCTGGAGCAGGGAGCAGGTCACCGGCGAGGGGCAGCTAAGAAGACAGACACAACTTCAGACTGCAGCAAGCTGGCATAAACACGAAGTAGAGGTTTCAGGTTTCCTTCCCTTCCCACTGACTTTACAAGATTTATGAGAGTTTTTAGCTAATCTCCCTGCACGGTGACTTACGTCACTACCTCACTGCTAGACAGAAAACAGTGGCTCAGTGGCAGCCCCCTTCTGTATTTTCCAGTAGTTACTGTTGTGCGAGGAAGTGACAAGTCTTCACTGGAGCTTCTTCCAGCAGCGCAATGACAGCTGCGTCTGTCGCTTCCAGTGGTTGCTGTTGCTACTGCTAATAAGACATCAGGACGCTGACAAAAAATCAAGTGCAACCAGCTCATCATGCATCACAGCAAGTCAAAGCTGCTCTGAGACTACCTGTCTGAGATACTGCTTCCAGCATAAGCAGGCCTGGGTATCACTGTGCGAATTCGGCCTTAGCATCCTGTCTGAAACTGGATAACCAGGCAGTGCCAGTGTGCCTTATCTAACCTTCAGCTTGCCTGGAAACTTTGTCTCTTCCTGCTGGGCAAGGAACCAATAGAACCAACTGTGAATTTTATTGGGATCTTGAAGAGGTCTCAGCTGTCTCGTTTGGAGCTGACTGGCTGAGGCTGTTACGAGTCCATCAGTCACCGAGCTCATATTCAACTTCGCATCCACTTTTCCAACAAGAGCATCTTCAAAGTCATGAGTTGTCCTAGTGAGTTGAATGAGGTAAAGAGCATTTGTCCTTCCCTATACCTGTACTTTTTAGACCTATTAATCTTCCTCGTCTCTATCAAAAACGTTGGCAAAAAAGTGTATTTTTCAGAGGATCATTCCAGACAATCAAAGCTCCAGAAGCTAAAGTGATGCCTTAAAAAAAAAAAAAAACTTCTAACATAAGTGATCACAGCTTCTGTCAGTAATATCATTAATATCACGCAGGTAATGGCTAAAAGATCAAGTAAATGTTCAGGATTATGGATAAGTATCTGGAATTATTTGAATTTATTGCTTGATTCTAAAATTGTCATCCACTAAGAAGTTGAAAATTGTCTGTGTTTTGTTTTCTGTTTAACAAATGCATTTGGAAAGCATCGTATCTCAGAATAATATAATTGTTTTTTAAGAGGACCCTTGGTTTCCTAAGGAAATGGTTTTCAGAGTTGGATTAGGGAGGGAGGAAAATGTCTTTTAGGTACTGAGTGGCTTTTCAGAGCATGTGATAACAGGCCACTTCTCAGGGAACTGAGGAATGATTGTATACGATTATAGATAGCTGTAGATCATGAGCTTTATTAGGAACATTATCCCTACAAACTCTAAAGGTTAGCAAACCCTAGTTGTCTGCAACTACCAGTCCTGGGCAGGAGAAACAAGTAGAATCTGTGTAATAGGAAGAGCAGAAGCGGCTTTTCAGACCATCCCAGGCATCTCTGACACAGACACAGATATTTATTAAAGCTAAGAAGCTGTGGTGGCAGTTCCATTTCTTTCACAAAAATATTGGCTGTTGAAAGGAGGGTTTGGTGTTTTCAGGATGTCTCTTTCAAAATGAACTCGGGATTTTACATACCAGCCTGGAAAATATTGCAAGAAACCTTGAAATAAACTCTCTAAAAACAGTAGTACTTGAATTCAACATAAAGGCGTTATTAAAATTTCCTGGTGATAACACGTAGCTGTAGTGGCTACTTCCATTGATTCTGGTGGGGATAAGGGTCTGAAGGGGTGGCATAAAATCCAGTCTTTAGTCAAATTCTAGTTGAATAAGATATAGCTGAGTTTCTTTGTTTTATGAAGAAATGTTCAAAATGTTTCAAGGATGGTTATTATTTTTATTTTCAAGAAATATTGGTATAAATCATGTAGGCACTACCTTTTTCATGACTGTAATTGTAGATTGCTTATTTCCATTAATTTCATTTCTTTTTAATTCAGTCATTGTTCCTGCACCTTGGTGAAATTATACTTTTACTTATTTATGTTCAACCACATAGGGAATAGGAATAGCAGTATTGGACTTTGAGAAAAATGCAGAGAAATAAAATGAAGTCACTTTGATTAGATTGGGATATTCGTTGAAGACCAAAGGACATTTATTTTTCACAGAAGGACTGAATTAGATATTTCAGAAGCTGCCAGCTAAGACTCACCTAAAGACTATTAACAGAGCTGTCTTGCTCTTCACTCAGCATGTCAGGAGCAGTAGCCTGCGAGATGAGTACCATACATAAGGAGCTGTCTGAGGAGTTCAGCTGCTTTTAATGACCCCTTCCTGAAGGTAAAGGCTAGGGACTGAGAGCCATGATTATTCAGCAAGACAAATGTAGCCAAAAGTTCTCATAGGTTCAGTCCAACATGCAACTGTAGCATATCATCAGATACCAGGCTGTGATTACAGCATTACATCCAAATATCATCAAATGAACTTTTCCTACTGAACTTCAGGGGAAGAGGCATTGGTTCCAGACCTTTTGTGTTTCTCATAATTACCCATTAAACTTTTCAAAACGAGATCTCTGCAGTAGATGGAATTGAAAACAAAAGGAGCCAGAGTAGTCACTCACTTTGGAATCCGTAATGCTAACACTCGACTCCCTTTTCATATTTGGCTCCTGCATGTTATGGTACGTTGCTGAGGGTAAGGAAATTAATAACGTTGGTGAGAAGATTGTTCTCTATTACTTGAAATGGAGATGAATGTTATTTTTCAGTCTTCATGGCCTACGCTCCTTAATTTGCTTTCCCTCAAGGCCATTTCCCCAGTAATTGAAGAAGGGGACTGGTATGCATCTGAAACACAGAGGAGATGGTACAGAGCCTAGCCTGTGGCCCATGAGATGCTGCTGTCAACAAGAAAAACTGTAGGAGGCAGTTTGTGATGGGATAAAAAACAAACAAACAAACAAACAACAACAACAACAACAAAACACAACTGATGAGAGTTCCTATGGGTGCAACAGGACAAGTCAGATTCAGAAACTTTATTTATTACATGATGAGGATGCCCTCTTGTGCTGCACCTAATCTGACTTAATTGTGGGCTGTTGCCAAAAGGAGGTGTCCCACGCTTTATTCTCTCCTCCTGTGCACCCCAAGCAGCAGGTTGTCTATGGTCCTTTGTATCACAAAATACAAAAACTGCAGCAGTGCAGTGTGTCAGATCAACCTGCTGATGCTGTTTGGGAACCTCCCCTTGTTTTTTTGCAGAATAGTTATCTTGAGGATCAGTGAACGTAGCCAGCTCACTCTGAGGCCTCATGACTGATGGGTCCAATTTTATACTGGTGAAGGAAGGGCATGGAATGGAAACAGTACAGTTCCTCTCAGTATTTCTGGCGGATTCTGGTGACAATGTGCCCACCTTGAGCTTCCATCCCATTGCCAGCTTCCTTTTGTGTGCTTTTGTACCACTTCTAGTGTCTAGGTGGGCTTAGAGAACATGGCTAACTGCAGTGGCTTTTTGAATGGAAAAGGAGTGGATTCCTCCTCCCTCACACAACTAAGGACTGAGATAAAAAGTTTAAAAGTTATCTACCTGGGAAATTATGCTTGGTAGGTTATGCTAGTGCTTTTGTTATGATCAAAGCTTTTGCGTAGCTGAGCTAAAGCATACATCTGTGCTACACATGCACAGATCTTGCTGAAATCTTTCTTCCTGCCCTGCATTTTTCTTCACAACTCTTCTCTACAGCATCACTGAAAGTCATGTTTAACCTGAAAGATTTGAAAGATATAAGTTGACTAGCATACTGAATCAGAAGATAAAATAAAACTACTATTTAAATATTTTTACTTTATGCCAATTTTAATGCTGGATTGAATGGTTGGAGACAGTTTTGGGCTCCCAGTACAAGAGAGACACAAAAGAGAGTCCAATGAAGGTCCACAAAAATGATTAAGGACCCAGAGCACCTCTCTTGTGAGGAGAAGCTGAGAGAGCTGGAGCAGCTCAGCCTGAAGAACAGGCTGAGCCCAAGGGGGATCTCATCAGTGTGTATAAATACCTGAAGGGAGGGTGCATGGAGGACAGAGCCAGGCTCTTGTCAATGGTACCCAGTGCCAGGACAAGAGGCAGCAGGCACAGGCTGAAAGACAGAAGGCTCCCTCTGAACATCAGGAGGCTCTTTTTCTCTCTGACGTGCCTGAGCAGTGGCACAGGTTGCCCAGGTGAGCTGTGGAGTCTCCATCTTTAGGGATGTTCATGTACTGCCTGGAAGTGGTCCTGGGCAAGTGGCTGTAGGTGGTCCAGCCTGAGCAGAAGGCTGGGGACAGACAGCATCCAGAGCGTCCAGGGCATCCAGTGTCAGCCTCAGCTGCTCTGAGTTGCCATCAACCTCCTGTTTTCTCCCCTAGTTCCCTCTATCACTTACAGCTCATGACCCTTTCTGATGATAAAACACATTATGATATGATTTCCCAATGTGTCCAACTGTGCTGTATGATTCATCCACAAAAAGAAATATCAGAATTACTCCCATATGCACTCTGTCTTTAATCTTACAGAAATAAACACTGAAGCCATAGAGGGTGTAGCAAATTGCTCAATTTCCTAAAATAGAGCAAACAGTGACACGTTATCCTCTTCTTCATCATGCAGAAGTAACTGAAGAATTCTCTGCTAGAAATTAATATGGGGGAAAAAAAGCATAAGATAAAAAAGGCAAAACCTACATGGAGGCAATTTAGAAAAGATTTTTCAACATGCAATTAAACCCCCAAATCTAAAATGTCCCAGTTTCAGAGTCAGCTCCAAGAACAACACTGTACTTTATGGTCTAGCTGCCACAAATGGGACTTTCAGTAGCTTTACCAAAGACTCTTTTCATCAAATTTAAGGGCACAGGCAAAGGAAATCAATTCACTTCTGGACCACTTTCCATTGAATGAATTTCCACTGTGAAATTCATAAAATAAACAGTCTGAACACTTTCGTTCTGTGGCTACTACCAGTTGCAACTGGGTAAAACCACTGCACAGTTTTGCTTAGGTTTTAGACGCAGCTGCAGTCTTTGTGCTTCATCCTCTCTGGAAGAAAGTCGCTCGTTCATTGGGAATCGTTATTGCAGTACATGCTGTGTACCTCATACCACAAGCAGTGACAGCTAAAGAATATCTCAGCCTCTTGGATGTTGCCTCCCAGACTCATATTGCTTGTGATAGAGAGGTGCACTGGAACAAAAGAAAAATTGTGTGTCTTACGATTGTCTATAGATTTCTGTTTGACTTTGTTTTCCAGGTTCAGGCTTTCTGGCTACCTCAGTGCCATAAGAGAAATGGGGCTGTAGTTGAAGGACCGAACCAAAATCACTATGAGTATTAAATGATAGAGGTTGTACAGTATCCTCTGGCAGCACATAATTCTGCTATGGAGTGCAGACACTGAGTTGTCCTGCAGTCTAAATGAAACTGTCATCGTGGGACTTCCCGGGAGATCAGCTGAGATCACAAGCTGTTTGGGGTAGATGTGTCACAGAAGATGCAGCCATTGAATAACAAAATTCCTGTTTTCCTCTGTTGTCACTCCACCTCAGTCCTGCACTTCAAGCAGGGGTATCATTTTAAGGCATTGCAACTTTTTTTTTTTTTTTTTTTTTTTTTTTTCTGCTCATGTTTCTTGTATAGGCACTAGCCTGGTTCCCTTATAAGGGGACCAGGAATAAGGGCACATTTAACATTTTCTCCATGTTTCCTGTGAGATATATTAACTCTTGTTATTCCCCTTCCCCTTGAATACTTGAGTCCATTGCAGATACCTGTAGAGCATCTCTGATTTTTCCCTTGTTCTTTATTGTTCTCATCCCTTTTATCTGTAAAGTTTAACTCTGTGCTAACATCAGTTAAATAACTTTGAGGTGGCCACTTGAAGGAAAAACGTATACAATGAGGCTGTTCTTACATAAGTTGTCACTTCAGAAGTTCCAGAGGTGTGGGCAGTGCTTTATAAAGTCATCTTTTCTTCATTTGCTGGGAACAAGTTGTGACAGTGTGATCTCTACTTGCAGTAGGCTATAAAAGGCAGAGCCAGTGGGAATGGGAGATTCAAAGTCCTACAGCTGCTCTGCAAAGGTTTTGCTGTGTCCTGCAACAAAAAGCAAAAGCTGCCTCCCCTTGACACCACCCCTCCCAAATACTGTGTATGTATTTAGCTGTTCACATGACGTCTGTTCCATTGATTTCAAAGAACATTTTTACGTATGAGGCCTATACCCATGTTTACTCCATGTAGAATCAAGACCTATATTTTTTTAGCTGACTTGGTTTCTTCATCTGGAGAACAACCATCTGCTTTTAGCTGATTTAGTTTCTTCATCTGTAAGATTACCATCTGATGTATTAATGATATTAATTAGAGGCTTTGGAGATAAAAGAAGGAGCTAAGTGCCACTTTTTTTTTTTTTTTTTTAACTTGCTTCTAACACTTATTCTTGGCCAAATCCCCCCAAATCTTAATGTAATAAAGTCAGAGTAAAAAATAATAATAATAATAAAATAAGTTGTTGATGCTTTACTTTTCTTTTTATTTTTAATTGAATGTAATTTTTTGCCAGACGAAAACAGCTCCCTATTATGTTACTGATTACCTCATGAAGTTCCATTTTTTTTTTCTAAATGTGTGATAGCTGAACCACCCTCACAATGTCCTAATGGGCACACCATTTCTGAAAACCTCTTTTTGGCAGATACATTTAAAATGAATGTTCTGGGCTGCAAGTTAAATGCTGTTTGAGGACTTCTTGACTGCGTGTACACTTACAAGTTTGGACCATATAAATGTGTACAGAGATGTTTTGAAACTAGCCAGATCTGCTTATTATTCCAACTTAATTGCTGAACGGGCAGACTGCCCTACTCTCTTGTAACTTTTTATTGCAGGGAAGCTGTCTAATCTGGCTCTTCCTCCATCAACAGAACTTTTGTGAACTGTTCATGTTCTGCTTTGAGAACAAAATTAAGATCACTGGGAGTCAGCTGCCCTCTAACAAAGCTGCCAACATTAACAATTCTGTAATTCCAAATCCTGAGCCTGTTACAATTCTAAAACTACAAATACTTTTGGCATGTAATGCTCCAGCACCTCAGGGCACTATTATGTTTTGCCAAATCTTTGGTCTAAACAGTTACAGTTTTTCTTGAATCTCTAATCCCTCTGGGTTCTCACGTTGTTAATCTTTCTTCAATGGTGGAGAAATTCCTAATAATGCCACAAAGTAAAACAATTATCAGTCCAGTTTTTAAAAAGAACAAAAATGAAAATCTGTTACCAATCGAAGATCGAGCATGTTGCTGTCTGATATTTAGTCATCATTCTTTTTTTTCTGCTTTTTTTCTTTTTAGTGATTGTAACACATTGCAACTGTGGCAATGTCTTTCAAAGAAGGTATCTTGGCTTCAGCTCAGGCAGGATCCTTTCCTCTGCACTGTGAAACAACACTCCTCAGAGTTTATTTTGATCCTCGTATCCTGACCGATGATGAATCTTTTGCTGCTGCTGCTTGACCTCTCTATTTCCTTTGGCATTATTTTGATCATAATAGAATATTAGGTCTCTTGGCAACCCAGATTGATTTAGTTTTGTTTTCATTGAGGTCTATTATACACATAGTCATTATGCCTTTCTTTCTTTCGCTTTCACGCGTATATTCATAGACACACATACTCAACAGTATGCACATAACAAAGCACAAAAAAAGGCAGGCAGAAATGCTGTTACAGTCAAAATCATGTCTCCTGACAAATGTGTAAGTTAATTCACTGTAATTCAATTCTTGGATGTAGTATCAAGAGCTTACACCATTTTTCATCAGAAGGTATAAAAGATTTTTACAAAAAATACATAAAAACTAGTGTCTCTGCAGATACTGTTGCAGGCAGGAAAGTTGCCCTGTTGCATTACTGGGGACAGTAGCTACTCTAGGAACAGAAGCCAAGGTATAGGCATGTAGTATTGTGACAAAATGGGAATCTTTACCAAAGTCTTATGGCTCTTCAACCATCCTTCCTCAGGCTATTTCTGTGGCATAGTTTTGTGCTCGCTATTCAGGATATAAACAGCTTTAGTTTCTTTTCGTCCCTATCTGCCTCAGTGCAAATTTTGTCTGTTGTTTTCAAAATACTCACTTCCAGGCCAATTTATCTATATAGCATTGCCAACTGGGTGCTCATTTAATGCTGCACAGTCCGGTAGGCCTGCTTAGATATTCAGGTGTTAGATCACTCCATTTCTCACCACATTGTCTATTAGCACTGGTCTTTTGCTCAGTTTTTCTCAAAATATGAAGCTAGGACATGTAAAGCTACATCACTCGTCACTGGTTCCAGGAAAGAATTGCATCTAGTTTCCATGTTTGCATTCTTCATTGATGCTCAAGGGGTTCCTGCCTCATAAATCTAATGCCCTTTTTCAGCAGTTCTTATCTTGAAGGTTCCTGATAGGTAATGTTCTCAGTCTTTTTGTTTGTTTGTTTGTTTTTGTTACATTTGGTATTAATTGGAGTTGTGTTTCTTAAAAAGACTGACAAAATTAGTTCATTCCTCTTTGCAGATCAGATTAGGATCTTAGAATCACAGAATCGTTTTGTTGAAGGGACCTTAAAGATCATGTAACTCCTACCTTCCTGCCGTGGGCAGGGACACCTCCCACCAGACCAGGTTGCTCAAAGCCCCATCCAGCCTGGCCTTGACCACCTCCAGGGATGGGGCATCCACAGCTTCTCTGGGCACCCTGTGCCAGTGCCTCACCACCCTCTGAGCAAAGAATTTCTTCCTTTTATCTGATCTAAACTTATACCCTTTCAGTTTAAAGCCATTATTTCTTGTCCTACCAATTACAGCCCAAATAAAAAATTGCTCTCTATCTTGTTTATAAGCCCCTTCTAAATACTGAAAGGCTGCAATGAGGTCCCCCTGGACTCTTCTCTTCTCCAGGCTGAACATTTCCAGCTCTCTCAGCCTTTCTTCACAGGACAGGTGTCCCAGCCACTTGACAAGCCTTCTTCATGTCAACATCTAATCTCCAGAATATTTTGAAATTATCTGGAATATTTCAATAAATTATCTGACTTTTCTCATGCAGAAAGTGAAATCTTCCATAAAGTTAGAAAAATTAAACCTCCATTCTTCTTGGGTCAGAGATTTTTGAGAATATATGGAATATTACTGGTGTATTTAATCAAAAATGTATTTTAGATGAGTGCAGTGATCAAGCACTCCAGGTATAAAATACTATTGATTTTTTTCAACAGGTGCTATGCAGGAAAATGCTTAATATACGGCTTTTAAATGACTGTAACTATCATGTAACAGAAGGTTTTGTGTTTCAATGCCTTGTAGATTTTCTGTGCTGCATTTTTTCTTTTGAGGGGCTTCAATACCATTCATTCAGGAAAATCTAATCTATGTTCTAAAAGTAAAGCTTTTTTGTTGTTGTTCATTTGTTTGTTTTTTGTTTGTTTTTGTTTGTTTTTCTGATCACACTCTATCACAGATGATAAAGATTAAAGAATTCAAGACTATTTAATAAATATGCTTATCTTATATAAATGAAAAAGTATCTAGCTCATTCTTCCACAGCTGTGTTAATTCTGTATAATTACCAGCAATTAAAAGTGGTAAAAAATAAATTTTAATCATAGAAGAAGAGCAACTATGACTCAATACAGACCAGGAGAAGGGTTGTTAGAAGGTGACATTTTTATATAGTCACTTTGCTGACCCCAGTCATACTTTGATTTTTAACAGTTGTACCAATTTTAATGCAAAAGTCTTAGGACAGTCTCAGTAAAATATGAAGTTTACCATTGAATAATCTTGTCAATGGTAAATTCCACATGCTTACTCCAGTGAGTAGGTGACTACCTTTAACCAACTTGTCTTTTTCTCAGTTATATATACACCTTAATTGTTTATCAAGTGAAAATATGCTCGAAAATTCTGGTGAATACTAAACCAGATCTTATAAATACGCATCATGCTCTGTTTCATGCCGAGTGCATTCCTTCTGACTGGACCCCTATGGATTTGCTGCCCTATTTCTTAGGATACAAAGGCAATATATTACATATTATTTATAATATAACACATATATATATATATTTATAATATTTATAATATATTACTTATAAAGGTAATATATTACATATCCCTCTGATGAATTTCCAGAATTGCATATCTGCAGATTCTAGCACAAATGAGTAGAAATAGCTGTTATGCAAATCAAATTCAAATCATATTCAGAAAACATTCTGTTGCCTACACATGCCATTGTTGCCACGGGTATACAATTTCCCCTTCTGAAAAACTCTCTAATAAAAAATCTTATCAAAAATAGCCATTGAGTGCACTCCATTGAAGATACACTCTGGAAATTTAAGTTTGTCCTTGAATGTTTTCTTCAAAGTCTGAGTAGGTTTTGTAGAAAAATAATAAATTCTCCGTGAATCTGAAAGTGGTTCTCTGGTTATTCTGAATTCAGCGTGTGAATGTTATTTATATGTATAAAGGGGAATGTTATTCCCCTTTGTACATGATTAGGCAAAGTTAAAAAGAAGTAATAATGATTCTGTCATTTCTTCAGGTCACGTGGTTTTTGCTAAGGAATCGTTTTCCCTCCAAATCACTGTTCTAGAGAATTACTGTAGTGCTTACACGTGACATAAATCTATATTAAAATGATTCTTACTGCTTTTGTGTAATGTATGTGATCAAAGTGTGCAAGTCCTCAGTATTTTCCAGCAATGGTAAGGTGGAGAATAAATGCTTAATTTAAAAATGGAAGCTTCATACCCCTTAGTGCCTGACAGTGTTTATTTTACCACTTGTCCTGCTAAAATCGGTGAGACTTGAGATGTGCTGATGGCATCAAAATTTGCACATTTTTATCACTTTTAATTCTTTTTTACAAAAACCTTAAACATGAAAGAAATGATACAGTAAGAGCTTCCCAAAGTGTGAGTTTCTTTCTTAGTATAGTTCCTTCCCTTTTGCCATATTCTTTTCTTCTAGGAAACTTTTTATATAATCATAAAAGAAACTCTTTGATACTAAATTTCTTTATGGTCTGTACTACTTACATTGTTTTGTATTCACTTGAGGAAGTCTAACATTGCAGCGGTATGTTAAATCTGTAAAGCCCTTGTTTTGATGTTTTATAGCACAGTAGAATTGACGCGGTGAAGTTTCTGAGGTGCCCAGAAAAAAAAATTATCTGCACATCATTATTTTTTTTTCTGTACCTTTCCTCTTTATCTTTACATTTCCTGATGCTTATTTCTGAAGGAAGTGTCTCTGAGCTCTCCTCATCTCTTGTGCTTCTGATTGCCTGCACAGATCTGTGATATTTTGCAGATCCGAAGAACTCCCAGGAAAGCCCCAGAAGAGTAGGACTGCATGATAGGCAATGACACTAACAGTAGAAATGGCAGGCAGAAGATATTTTCAAAGGTGCATGCCTGAGTCAGTCAGGAAGAGGTAAGGTTAACACAGCCAGGGAGTAAGATCAGAAGCATTGTCTTGCCTCCTATCTGATCTGCTGTCCATGAACACAAGGTACAACAGCCTGGCAGCAGAGAGAGTAAAGTGGATTCAATTTCTTGCTGGAGTCAGTCTGAACTTTAAATATGCTGCAGGTTTCATATAAATGACTAGGACAGGTCACGGTTGAGATTATGTCAGGTTTCCATTGAGTCACTTTGTTTCATCTCTGCAATGAAACTCACTTGTACTCTAAGCTATTAAATAGTATAAACTGAGTCAACTGTTAATGTTTACACTATCAGTGGTTTGTGGGGCATTTTATCTGAAGTACTGCCATTATATTGGAGCGTATGGCATGTTTTAATAACTGTGTAGGTGCAGAACAGACAGGAAATTATTATGAAATGTAGATTTTGAAAGTCAGAGGACACTAGTAAATTGACTTGCCTGGTATGCATTAAAAGTCTGTTCTAACAGGGGAATGGCTGGGTTCATATCAAAAGTAGTGGTAACATTCCAGAATGTTATTATTCGATTTCAGATAAATACTGCAATAATCCATCCATATTCAAAAAGTATAGCTCTGGTCAGTACGTCTGAAAAGAAGCACCACAAGCAATCACTAATGTGACTTTTGAAAAAAAAATATTGAACTGCATGCACTACTTGTCCTTGGTTTCCTAATCATACATTATATTGGCAACATGACTTTGATGGTTTTGATATTCCCTGGAAACATAGATATAAAAGTTGAAAATACTAATTTTTGAAAAATTCAAAATTATAAAGGCTATAATGGAAACAATACTCCTTTCCAGCAGCTTTACAACAAAAGAATAAATACATTTGTATGACTAACTAGCTTAGAATAGGGTAGCAGTAAAAAAAGTAATTCAAGATTAGCACTAACCACATTCTGTTTACTTCTTTTTTAGAGAAAGAAATCTTAAAGATATTCCAAAAGTTATTCCAAATGCCTTTCATGTAGAGTGGTAGAGTTCATTTTGCAAGTTCTTCTTGGACCCGTCTTCTCTAAGTGAAGTAGGCTTTGTACATCACAGTCCAGTGTCACTTAAAGAGCATGCACAAAGAACTTCTTCTCCATTTATCCGTTTAAGTGTAGAAATTACTAGATACAGATTACTTTATCACCTGACAGCTAAAAACTACTGGTTCAGTCAGCACAACAAATAATCTGGGAGGTCCCTTCCATTCAGCACAATCAACCTACCTCTGAAAATATATATGCATTAATCTGGCTGATATAGTCTGAATAAGGATGTGATTCATTTCCCTACTTCCTTCTCTGAAGAGATACAGTAACAAATTATTTTAGGACAATAGTATCTTAAAGTCCAGGAACAAATTCCAAAGTGCTTGTGTACTTTTGAAAATATAACCCTGTGGTTGGGCTAACAAAATATGAAACACTTGTACCTTACAATGCACATGTTGTCCTAAAAATGTCCTCTTTTAAAATACACTTTCTCCTACACTGAATTAAATAACCAATAAAAAAGAACATCAGAAAAACAAATGTCAGAGTTTGCAAACTCCCAGCTCTTCAATCTGTGGTGTTTTGAAGGTCAAGACAATGTGTCTTAAGGTCTCTGTAGGGGGCTTCTCCCACTGTAACAAAAAGCAGTAATGGTAATCCTATTGGGATTGACTGGAAGGAGATATCCCATACATTTTGCTAGAACTATTTGCTTACCAACAATATAGTGTGGGAGAAATAGAATTCCAAGGTTTGCTCTCAGCTTTGTAGAGGAACTGAAGTCTAGTGACTGGCTTAGCCAGTGACTCTAATATACACTAAAGATGTGAGATTTGTCTACAGGAGTTGCTGGCCAGAAGCTTAAGCTTTGTCTGTGCTGTTTCATACAGCCATCTTCACGGAGCAGCAGGGAATGCCATCTGAGTCTTCATGTTCTGGCAAGGTTCCTTTCATCTGTCCCTCATAGACACTGGTGGTTTTGTAGGCAGTTTGAGCAGCAGGGGCACAGGTAGCCAGTGCCAAAGTCTCCACTGCTCTGTCCAACATTCCTGAGTAATTTGTTGTCAAGAGGTTAGATGGAGTTTTATAGCCTCTGTTCAATGCTTAACTCTTGATTTTCCTCAGAAGTTATTCCAAACTGCTGGCACAGACATTACTGAATCTCAGCTGTTATAGGCTGGATCCCACTTCCTTTATCCTTCCATATATTATAATAGGGTGATTGACCTCCCCTCCCCTCCCCTCCCCTCCCCTCCCCTCCCCTCCCCTCCCCTCCCCTCCCCTCCCCTCCCCTCCCCTCCCCTCCCCTCCCCTCCCCTCCCCTCCCCTCCCTTCCCCTCCCCTCCCCTCCCCTCCCCTCCCCTCCCCTCCCCTCCCCTCCCCTCCCCTCCCCTCCCCTCCCCTCCCCTCCCCTCCCCTCCCCTCCCCTCCCCTCCCAGATAATACCAGATAATTGATATTATCTGGTCAAGAATCCCATTCTGACAGAAAACTATTATATTTTAGTCAAGTGGATCTTTTCCCTGCAATTAGCAGCAACTGCTGGAGACATTTTGAATTCTTCTGTTTTGAGTGGTGTATCCACTTCTAAAGATCCCCATGGCATTTTCACTTGAACAATTCCTTACTCAGTGCAGAGGCCCATAGCATCCCTTGTCTTTCCAACTCTTTACCTATAGAATCATGGAATCACAGAACATCCTGAGTTGGAAGGGACCCACAAGGATCACCAAGTCCAGCTACTGACTCCCCACAGTACAAAGTCAGACCATGTGTCTGAGAATGTTGTCCGAATGCCTCTTGAACTCCACCAAGCTCAGTGCCGTGACCATTGCCCTGGGCAGCCTGTCCCAGTGCCCGACCACCCTCTGGGTGCAGACCCTTTCCCTAACCCCCAGCCTGACCCTCCCCTGTCCCAGCTCCATGCCGTTCCCTCGGGTCCTGTCGCTGTCCCCAGAGAGCAGAGCTCAGCGCCTGCCCCTCTGCTCCCCTCCTGAGGGAGCTGCAGGCCGCCATGAGGCCTCCCCTCAGCCTGCTCTGCTCAGGGCTGAACAAACCAAGGGACCTCAGCTGCTCCTCAAACATCTTGCCCTCTAGGCCCTTCACTGTCTTTGTAGCCCTCCTTTGAAAACTCTCTAACAGCTTTATATCCTTTTTCTTTTTTAATGTTGTGCCCAGAACTGCGCACAGTGCTGGAGGCGAGGCTGCAGCAGCGCAGAGCAGAGCAGCACAGCCCCTTCCCCCGACCAGCTGGCAGTGCTGGGCCTGATGTACCACAAGGTTCAGCAGCCTCCTTGCTGCCAGGGCATGCTGATGGCTCATGGTCAACTTGCTGTCAACCAGAACCCCCAGAGCCCATTCCTTGGGGCTGCTCTCCAGCCTCTCGTCCCCCAGTCTGTATGTACAGACAGGGCTACCCCATCCCTGGTGCAGAATCCAGCACTTGCTTTTGTTACACTTCATGCTGCTGGGGATTGCCCACCCCCACAATTTGTCAAGATCTCTCTGTAAGGCCTCTCCCTTGAGGGAGTAACCAATGACTGCGTTATCTTTTCAAAATAATAAGGCCAGTCTGATTGTCAGGAGGAAAGCAGAAAAATAGAAAAACTGCTTCTTGTTGGTAAGAACAAAAGAGTACAGAATTTCATAATGGGGTGCTTTTGGTGGTTTTCTAGTCTAAGGTATATGGTCTTTCCCTCTATTTCCCTAAATCACCTGGCTTGGTTTTAGCTCCCTTTCCATGAATAATTCACCCTGTACAATGTCACATAGCAAGCCCTGCTGCAGAAAGTTGCCAACTGCCATACAATTGAAAAGCCAATTGTTTTACCTATGTCACTGATTCTGTGACCAGCTCTGTTTCTGGATTTGATTCTGGACTCCAGTTGTCATGAACCCATGGCTCTAGATAACATTACAGGAAATACTTAGCCATGTAAAGAACAAAACCAAAGATTTAACTGGCAACACATCTGAAACAGAACTGAATCAACTACTGTGGTGCGGAAAGGACTCTACTGTAATTGTTTAATTATTTAAACTGTTGATTTAAGTACTCCTGCTTGAGTGTTCTTCTTCTCTGTATGTTGTTCAGTTTTATTCATTTACTTAGGAAACTCCACTGGTCATGCAGTACTATTTATTAATACTGCTGTAGCAGCCAAAGTTTGCTACTTGGCGTTGAGGCTGTGACCAGACGTTTTTCACGGTATGCTCATTGCACACCACACACATCCTCTCTTCCAAAAGAACTATTACCCCCTCCCCAAGTCCTGCTCCACACATGAAAGTTTCCTGAACAATGATACCAGAATGAGCAACCATATTCCAGAATTTGGCTTGGTGAGGTAAATCTCACATAAGGGCTTATTCAAATCAAAGATCATCTGCTGGTCGCAGTCCAGCAAAAACAAAGAGCAGCAGCAGGGCAGGTATTTCAGACATGTTCCTGCAGCCTTTTATCACACTGTATACACGACAAGGGAAGAAATGGTCCCTGCTTTTAAGTTAATTTTGTTTGCCTGGGCTGTCAGTCTTCTTCCTTTCACCATCAATATATTTACTGGTGACTTGGGGGGTTGGGGACATGATTAGAATACAGGTCTAGAAAACCTCTTAGAAAAGCGTATATTGTGAGAAACCAGTTTAGTGAGAAAAAAAGTGTGAGGTTTTTCTGTTAAAAAACACTGAGTCATGATTATGATTCTAGGCCCAAATTGAAACGAATGAACAAAACCAAACAAACAAAACCCGCCACTATTATTTCCATTTATTTTTACAAACATTATGGTAAAACTGTGGCATTCTCACAATACTAACCACTGAAATGCTACTATTCTTGAGTTTTGTCCAGACCTTACCATTCTCATGTCATGTGCAAACAATCATATCTAATGGATTCCGTGTTTATGAGAGCTATTTTTAGGAAAAAATACAGGAAAATTCTCTCTCTCTCCTAGTTTTGCAATTTGAGGTAGCCACACAGTGCTGTTTAAGCATTCAGAATGTTGAGTCTTTTCATTTTGGAAAGCTTGACATAAAGCGCTATATGGAAGCCTGCTTTTCTGAGTGCTCCCTTAGACCATTTCTGAAAGTATATAGAGTGAAATACAGACACGAACAAGTACTTAGCAATGCAGGGACCAAGAAATCATAAAAGTTGTACTTAAGGATGTCAGTATTCAGGCTATTAATCTTGTTGTCATCCAGAGAATGGATTTTAAATTGCGTAATCCTGTGGAAATCCTACCTGATATTTTTTTTTAGTCTATATACTGCAACATGGAATAATATTAAACCGTGTCTTTGGTTAAAACATACAAACAAAACTGTATTTGAATGGTTAACTTGATTCCTACCTAATCGGAAATGTTTTCAGATGGGCTGTGTGTGAAAGGAGGAGTGAAATTCTCCCGAATTTGGTATGTTTAAGTTCAACTCTATTTGTACTCCGACCTGATTTATTTTCCCTCTGACTTTGGGACTGATTCCCTTTGCCGTGCCATCTGCAGCGTGCCTGGCTTGGAGCAGCTCGTTTCGTTGACGGACATAAATATCTGAACCCGCCTGTTAGGGGGATTTGGTGGCTTGGGGAATTGGTAATAGACTTATGGAGCATTTCACCTCAAAGGTCACCAGTTCATATCCGCACCGGGTCAATAGTGGCAGAAAGTCGTTACGTGTCTGGCTGGCATCTGCCGGGCAGGTGCTCCCCTCCCCAGGGCACCCCCGGGCCGAGGGGCGCTCCCGGGGCCTTTTTTGGGGTCGGCGGTCGGCACCGGCACCGGCACCGCCCGAGGGGGCGCGGGCGCCCTCTGGGGCCCCTCCGGGCGGCTGCAGGGTGCGGGGCGACCCCGGCACGGCCCCAGCACCGACCGCGGCGTTGGCTGCTCAGGGAGACAGGGAGACCCTCTGAGCGGGGAAGGGGAAGGGGAAGGGGAAGGGGAAGGGGAAGGGGAAGGGGAAGGGGAAGGGGAAGGGGAAGGGGAAGGGGAAGGGGAAGGGGAAGGGGAAGGGGAAGGGGAAGGGGAAGGGGAAGGGGAAGGGGAAGGGGGAGGAAAGGGGAAGGGGGGGGAAAGGGGAAGGGGGGGGAAAGGGAAAGGGAAAGGGAAAGGGAAAGGGAAAGGGAAAGGGAAAGGGAAAGGGAAAGGGAAAGGGAAAGGGAAAGGGAAAGGGAAAGGGAAAGGGAAAGGGAAAGGGAAAGGGAAAGGGAAAAGAGAGGGAAGGGGAAAGGGGAAAGGAGAGGAAGGAGAGGGGAGGGGAAGGGAAAGAGGAAGGAAAGGGGAAGACTGGGGAAAAGGGAAGAAGAAGGGGTAAGAGGAAGAGAAAGGGGAAGGGGAAGTGGAAGAGGAAGAAGAGAAGGAGGGGAAGGGGGAGGGCAGAGCCCGGCCTCGGCTGAGGAAGCGCGGATCGGGGCAGCCGGGGCCGCGGCAGCGCCGTTCCCGTGGCTGGGGCCGGTCCCGCTGCGGGTCCGGGCTCCCCGCGCACTGTGCAGGGGCTGCCTCCATCCCTCCTCCTCCTCCTCCTCTTCCCCTCACTGCCCTTCTTCCCTTCGAGGGAAACCGAACCCAAAGTGCGAGATGTAGGAGAGCGTGAATCTCCGTGAATCCCATCTGAATAAATGTCTATATTAATGAATTATTAACTCAGCCGCTCATGACCTTAAAACTGGAATGAGGAGACGCCTAGGGCAAGAAGGAAAGCTGCTGAATCCTTTATCGGACTCCTGTCAGAGGTAACCGACCATTTGTCTTCCCCAGATCAGGAGAATTAATTAATATGAAAGGCAAACTTTTTAATTGTGTGTCAAACGAAATCAGATAGGGTGTTCCCGATTCAATCCCGTCCCAAAAGGGGTTCAGCTCCTTTCCTGCCCCCAACCTAAAATAAAACCTTCGAGTTTCCAAAGAGGCAGGCGTCCTTCCTAAGGGTTATTAAAAAAAAAAAAAAAAAAAGAAAAAAATCCCAGGGAAAATGATGAATTTGGGTAGTTAATTTATCGATCTCGGCTCCTCTTCCCGCTTGTTTTATTTTAGAGGTCATTAATCAATGAAGAAAAACACCACCGTGGTCCCCCTTTGCATTTAATACACTTGCCCTCCTTATTTATTTCTTTTGAACAAATTCCTAGCAAATATTCACCAATCGATTTGCAGGCGATGGATTTTTATAAAGGTTTGATCGCTTTCTAAACGGTCAATGTGATTTGTTTCAGCGCTCGTCCTCTAAATAATGGAAAAGCCTGGGAGAAAGGGGAAGGGGGAGGCAGTAGTTAAAAACTCCTTTCTTTCTTTCTTTCCATCTATTTTTTTTCCTGCATCTTTACAGACAGAAGGCACATCCACGGGAGGAAAAAAAAAAAAAAAAAAAAAAAAGTAGGAAATAGAGCGCAGACAAACTCGTGAGAGGCAGCAGCGAGGCGCACAGACCCGCCTGCCGGGGGAGCGGGGCCGGAGGTCAGCGGTGGCCAGATCCGGACCGGGGACAGCGGGTGCGGAGCGGCCTTTCCCCTCCTCTCCGGGGCAGTGGGGCTGGGATGAGCAGCTCCTGGCCCGGCACGGCTCGGCAGGGCTCGGCACGGCCCCGAGGCGGCGCGTCCCTGCCTCCTCCGCCGCCCGCTCGCCGCTCGGCTCAGCGCCGTCCCTCCGCTCGTTTACCTTCCCCTCGCAGCCCTCCTCCTTCCCCGGCGTGCTGCTGAGCCGTGCCGGGCCGTGCCGGGCCGTGCTGCCCGCGGGACCCCGCCGCCGGGGGGGTGGGGGGTGGTCTGCCCGTGGTGGGTACCGGGGGCGGGCGCCCAGCCCCTTTCCACCGCCTCCTGCCCCTGCCCCTGCCCCCGGCCGGGTGTGACCCCGAGCCAATGGCTCGGAGCTGGGGAAAAGAAAAACAAATAATTAAATAAACAAAACACAGAAGGAAAAAAAAAAAAAAAAAAAAACAAAAAAAAAAAAACAGCGAACAAACGGCAAGAGACGCAGTAAGAGCTTGAAGTCCCAACACGAGCCCGCGCGGGGTGTTTCTGTCAACCCGAGGCGCACGCAGGCAGGCACTGGCGATGAACTTGAGCGCGCTGTCTGGACGCTTTTGCCCGCTCCATCACACTTTATCCATCGCGAAAACGAATTTGTAGAGATCGCTGCCGCTGCAAGCCGCCTGGTGCTTTTGAACGATGCGCGGTAATGGGAAGGACAATCACGCAGAGGTCCGACTTAAAAATAAAATAAAATAAAATTAAAATTAAACAGTCGGAAGAGGTGGAATGAGGCTGTTGCCCTCAGGGAGCTGGCCAGGGACGAGACACCGTGCCACTGCAGTGGAAACGGGGAAAGGCAGGACAGCCCACTCCCATCAGGAACGTCCAGAAGCGCTTTTTGGGTAGCGGGTGTGTTGGAAAGAGCCTCACCTTGGTCCCCCCGCTACATCGCGGTGTTTCTGAGCTTTACAAGGTGGATGAATGGAGCGAGAGGACTGGACATTCATTACATTTTACACCGTAGGCTTGATCAAAGACATCAGGAAGGTTTTTATAGCCAACTTCATAACACATAAGAATCACTTTTTTTTTTTTTTCCCTAGTTGTGTTTGCCTTTAACTTAGGTGTTATCAATCTATACAGAAGATGACGGATGACCTTGTCAAAATGACGCCAGTCAAAACATTTTTTGCCCCAGCTCTGTTCAAAATTGTGCTAAAACGTCTTGCCTTAGACGCAGACAGAATCTAAACAGCAGAAGCTTTCCCAGGCTCTGCGAGAATTAAGGGTGGGAAAGAAATAAGCTAGGAACAGGGTCGGGGGGAACGGCGAGAGCGGTTTCAGCCGCGCACACGTCCCGCTTGTGAGCAAGTGTGAGCTCCACACCTGGCAACGTGGGCTTTTCCACGCCGGAGCGCTGTCCTGGCGACACAGACGCTTTGTGTAAATGTTCTGTCTTAAAGGTGACTGTGTGCATGTGGTATGCCCGAGACAAATGATAGTTCCCGCCTAGGTGGCTATTATTTTCTTTTCTGTGCGATGTAGGGGTAAAAAAGCGAGGAGTCGGTGGCGTTCTCGCTGGTGCCTGAGCTCAACAGCTGAGCAAAGGTGCGGGAAAAGGCCGGTTTTGAAGCAAAGCGGAGAGGAAAAAAAGTAGTGAGGGACGAGAAGTTTATCGCCGCAGGTCGCATCTCCTCCTCCTCATCCTCGCTGTGACCGGGAGCACAAGAGCAGGAGCCGGTCTGGAGGGGACGGGGACCTGGCGGAGCGGTGGGCTCGGTCCGTGCTCCGGGGGGGGGCTCGGGGGCAGCCTCGGGGAGCGGTGTTCCGGGGAGAGGCGCTTGGTGCGGCTCCGAGGACGCTGCAGGGGGCGAGGACGGGCTCCCCGCGGTGCCGGGTCCGGGGGGGGGTCAGGATCCGACCCTGCCCGCAGCGCTGCGCCCCCCGACCTGGGGAGGGAGGTGTGGAGGTGGGGAGGAGGGGAGGGCCGGGCCGGGCCGGGGGAGGGAAGGAGGGAAAGGGACACCTTTAAAAGTTGAGCGGGGGAACAAAGTGGGGGATGTTGCCAAAAAAAGGGCCCTGCGCTCCGGCTCGCTGGTGACTTCCCGCTCCCTCCCCTCCCTCCCCGCCGTGCACACCACACACGCACACTTGTATTTTGCGCTGTCGTAAAACCCACGTGTCTGGCCCGGAGTCTGCCAGAGCCGAGCGAGCAGCCCGGGCGCGCCTGCCATGCACAGCCACGGCAGAGAGAGCCCGGCGGCTCGCCTCTAGCCGGCCTCCCGGCCCCCGGCACCTGGAAGCAGGAGGACACCCCTCTGCCCCGCCGGCAGACCACGGAAAAAAAAAAATCACTTCTGCCCCCCAGAAATCCCTCCCAAGGCTCCCGGGACCGCGCCGCAACCCGCTCCCAAGCACCCCGCTCAGGTAAGGGGGCGCTGCCCGGGGGGGGTCCGGGTCTCCCATGGGTGCTGCGGGCGCTGCCGTCGCCCCCCTGGGGGTCCGGGGTCCGGGGCCGGCGGGGTGGTTGCGCGGGGCCGAAGTTTGCTCCGTCTCCCCCTTGCGAACTTTTTGGGAGCCGTTCGCCGCCGCGGGGAGAGGGGGAAGGAGCCGGAGGGGACCGGAGGAGGGGGCGCATCCCGGGGCCGCGCAGGGACGGGTCCCACAGCGGGGGGGAGGCTTCGTGCCCCACGCACCGCGCTGCTCGCCGGCACCCCCGGGGCTCCGCGGGACCGGGTTTTCCCCGTCCGAGCCTGGGAGAAGGGCACGGGAGGGCTGCGGGGACGCTCTCCCAGGCTTCTCCCGCAGCCGGAACCCACCCGTGGGCCGGGGCCGGTCCGGGTGGCGGCGGGCGGGGGTCTCACGTCTGCTCTCCGCTTCCCCCCCGCTCGGCAGGCAGGCAGCGCGATGCTGAAGCCCGGCGAGCCCGGCGGCTCGGCGTTCCTCAAGGTGGATCCCGCCTATCTGCAGCACTGGCAGCAGCTCTTCCCGCAGAGCGGCCAGCTCAAGAGCGCCGGGGCCCTCGCCCAGCTCCAGCCGCCCGAGAGAGCCGAGCCCCCGGCTGACAGCCTCCGCCAGCGCCCGGCCTCCCTCTCCTCCGCCTCCTCCTCCTCTTCCTCATCCACCCCGTCTTCCTCCTCCACCTCCTCCTGCGTCGCCGCCGCCGCCGCGTCCCTGGCCGGCCTGAGCGCCCTGCCCGTCGCCCAGCTGCCGGTCTTCGCTCCGCTGCAGAGCTCCGAGCCCCCGGCCGGGGGAGCGCCCGCTCCCCTGCAGGGCAAGGACTTGTGCGGGGCCGGCGGCACCAAGTGCGGCGAGCGCCCGGCCGCCCGGTTCCGCTGCACGGCCGAGGAGCTGGACTACTACCTGTACGGGCAGCAGCGCATGGAGATCATCCCCCTCAACCAGCACACCAGCGACCCCAACAACCGTACGTATCGTGACCCGCACCCGCAGCCCCGCACCTCCCCGCGCCTCTCCTCCTCCGCCTTTCCCCGCTCCGGGACAGACCAGGCTGGGCTGGGGGCTCTGCTCTCGCCGCCGGGAGCATCCTCGGCTATGCCCTGAGACGATTTTGGGGTGGCTCCGGGGCTTTCGGGGGCTGGTTTGTGGTTCTCGGTCACAGTCCGAGACCCGAATCCTTCCCTGGAGGGCCGGCGGCAGCAGGAAGGCTGTCGCGGGGGGAGGCTCCTCGCGGAGGGCCACGAAGGAAAACAGTTGCCGAAATGGTGAGTGAGAGGGACCGGCCAAAAGCTGGTCCTTCCTCGCCTTGCTTGTGCTGCCTGGCTCCTGCCCGGAGAGCCGGGGCTCCGCTGGGTGCCCAGAAATCTGTTGCTGCCCAGCACTGTGCTGCAGCTCCGAGCTGGGCAGGGGAAAAGTTGCAGTTTCCGTCAGTCGGGCTAGGGCAAAGTTTCCCCTCCTCTTATCTGGGAGTATCGTTTTCCTTTCAGACCTCGTTAACACCTCGCTAGTTTTAGTCTTCATCCCTACCAAAAAGTGTGGCATGGTCGTTTAATAAGAAAAGCTGGTTTTCCAGGGGAGAAACATCGTCTGCCCGAGTGTCAGAATTCATTTAGCACTTGGTGGTTAGGAAATGTTTAATCCTGCTGTTGCTAATTATAGCTGGTGTGGGGTGTTTTTTTTTTTTTTTTTTTTTTTTTTTTTTCTTTTCTTTTCCTTGGGAAGGGAGAGCTCCAAATATTAAACATATATGTCTGCTACAGGTTTGCGATTTTAGAAGTTACTTTTGCCTGTCTTTGGTTTCTGTCTCTGTCGGTACTGTGCAACCGAGGTAATTCGCGGGGTGAGAATAACTAGATGAACTATATTAATTCATCAGATTTACTGTTAACATCCCGAGCACACGGGTCTAGTCCCGTTAAAACAGCGGATCATGACTTCGGCTCGTACACTTTTTCCATGCAGACCCCCTTCTCTCATCCAATGTTTCTCAAAGTTCTTTATTTCGGTTGCCCTTGCCCCCTGAAATGCCTATTTAAGGAAGGCTGTTGAACAGAGGAACGACACCCCACAGCAGCAATCCGCGAGCACATGCCCAAGCAGAGCGTGGATTCGTTTAATTTAATTTCAGATACAGAGTTTGTTTTGAAAGTTTCCGTGAAACTCAGCCGTGTATTAATTGCACCGTGCGGATGGTAGCGTAGCCTTGGTCGCCGTGCAGAAGTCTTAGAGAGCAAGAGGAAAGTTGACGCGGAGTTTGGTGGGGATTTCCCCCCCCTTCTTAACACTGCGAATCGTTATGCGCCGGACACCAACTTTGTTTTGAGCGGCTTCTTTACGCTTAGTTTTACCTTGCAGCGAGGCGTATTAATGTATTTTCTACTCTCGGGCGCAGAAAGCGTGATCTCATAAATTACACGCACTTAGTGGAATCCGAAATGCACTTTTAATCGCCATCCGGGCTGTTCAGACAATACGTGTTTTTCTTCTCCGAGCGGCTCCGTAAATCTGCAAGATAAAGGTTTTAAAGGGAGAAAGAAAGATAAAAAAGAGATTCGAGGTGGGGTATTTTTAAGGAGCGAGCGGAATAATAGCATGCTGCAGAATCGCTGGCGAAGTCTGCACAGTTTCTTCCCAATCGCGATATTAAAGGTGGCTTGCGGAAAGGAAAGTGGCTCGGTTCTGGCTGGGACGGGGTGCACGAAAAGACGGCTCTGGGTGCTGCTGGGGCGGCCTGTGGCTTATTTTCCGCCGTGAGACCCAAAAACTCTCATCACCGGGCCGTTTTACCGGGCCACTTGCTCTCCAACACCTTTCCAGTCGTCTCCGAGCAAAAACTTTGACCCGAGCGCCCCAGCCTGCCGGGACCAGGTGCATTTGCTGGGGGCAGCCCGTTCTCACGGCCGGGGGAGGAAGGAGCAGCATCCCGGCGAGGAGGGACAGCGGGAATCACTCGGGGACACTGGCTCCCACGCACACACGCGTGGAAAAAGCAGAGCGGAGGGTGCGGGCCTGCCTGGCCGGCCGGGGGGCACGGGGTGCCGGCGTCCCGTGGGTGCCCGGCGAGGGGCGGCGGGCAGCCGGGGTGGTTGTCCCCCACTTTGGCTCCTTCTCCATGCTGGGCTGGGGGTGCCCGTACGAGGGAAAAGAGGTGAAACTGGTCGTAGGAGAGGTGAGAAGCGATCGGCTCCGGGTCGGGCCCCTGCTTGTCGTGACCCCGGGGTGCCGCTCCTCGGGCTTTCGTCGCAGAGGCGCCGGCCGCAAGCTCCCTCGGTCCCTTTCTTTCTCAAACTCCCCCCTCCATGCACCCCCTTCCCCTCTGGAGCAATCCTCCTCTCCCCACTCCCTCACGGGCTTCGCTCCCTCCTGGCAGGAACTCCCCAAAACTTCTCCTCCGGCCGCCCCCGACCTGCCGCAGCGCAGCGCGGGGAGTTCGCAGCGCTCCTGGCGGGGCCTCGGCGCCGGGAAAACTGTGGAGAGGGTCGTGGGAGGTCGTGGGGGGTGGTGGGGAGGAAACGGGTGGGCGCCGGTGCCCATTGCCCCCGCCGCCGGGCGTCAGTGCAGGCGGCACGGCGGTGGGAGAGGTCGGCCGGGGGCTGCGGGTCGAGCGTGCGAGTGTGATCGCTGTAAATTGAAAGGGCGTTAGTTAGAAAAAAAATAAAGTGTATATGTACACATACGTATAGAGACATGCACACGTACATATCAGTAATTAGTGCCCGGGGTTCTTGCTCCCAGGGAAGTAAAGGGGACCGTGCTGAGAGCCGGGCCGGGGGCTGCGGGCGGTGAGTGCCGGGGGTACGGGGAGATGCCCTCGGGAAGGATCGGGGGTGCCGGGCTGGGGGCTCGGGGGCTCGTCCCCCTTCTCGGGGCAGAGGCTTTCTCAAGCCCTTTGGCTCCTCCGGCTGCGCTGGAAGGCAGCGAGGTGGCGGAGCAGCGAGTGCGCGGTGCAGCGCCGAGGTGCCAGCCCGCTCCTTCCCTTGGTGCGCCCGTCTTCCCGTCCGATGCTCCGAGAATCGGGTAAGGCGCTGCGAGGTGGATCGGTGCGGGGAATATCCGGATTTTTATTTATTTATTTATTTATTTTCTCCCCTGGACTGCTGGTAACCTGTATGATTTAGCTATTTTACATCATTAGTTACCCAGCACCCTTAAACATAGCAGATAGCCATATATTAGATTGAGGTTAGAGAAGGTGGTGACTGTTTATTTAGGGTGATAAAATGGTCCATCAGCAGTAATCTCCATCGATATGTGCCACCAGGAGATGAAGGATGAGGGGACAAGCCACAATTAATTGCCCTATAGTTTTGTAGGAGAGAGTGGAGCCGGTGCGGACTGAACTTCGATCTCCTCTCCCAGAGCCTATTCATCATCTCCACATTGTATATGGGGGTCTCTCAGGGGCAGGGGGTGGCAAGGTTTATCTACACACAATATTCTCCTACCCTCCTCATACCTGACACGGAAATTTAATTCATTCACGCGTTCAATCGAAGCCGGGGAAAACCAAGCCCTCCTCCCGCAGCCTGCCCCCCGCCCGCATGGCAAAAAGAGGGAAATAGCCCCAAAGTCTATCTGCCAGCAGGGAGCTTTCCCACGGCCCCGACCCCCTCCCCACCACACGCGTGGCTACCCGGAGGGACGTGCACGGTCCCCGCCGGTCCCGGGCGGGGGGCTCGGGGCCAGGAGTCGGGAGGGGGCGGCCGGGGCCCGGGGTCCGGGGTCTGGGGTCCGGAGGTCCGGAGCCCGGGGCCCGGAGGTCCGGGCTCATGGTTTTGGGTTCGGGATGGGCTCGGTCCCGCCGTCGGGAGCGGACACGGAGGGAACAAAGCGAGGTTTGAGGAAAGAGGACAGCGGAAGGGAACGCGTACCCGTGCCCCGTCCCCGAAGGGCTGCCTCGCAGCGGGCACCCAACGGGTCTTCTCGTGGGGGCACCGGGACATTAATCTCAGCTCTTCGGTGAGGAAACTGAGGCACGGGGAAGGCGCCGTCCGCAGGAAAGCCCTCGGGAGATGGAAGGGGGCTGCCTTACCCAGCCCATCCGCCTTCTTGGCTGGGTACCTGGGCCCAGGCAGGGGCGCAGGGCCAGCGGCAGTGATTTACTTTTGCGAGCGAGTAATTCCGTGTGAAATGATGGCCACTTACACTGGATACCTGCACGCTTACAGTGAATTATGGAGTGGAGGGTCAGAGGCCACCCTCCTTTAATACCACCAAACTGCAGGTATCCAGTGTAACTGCACCTTTGAAGCATATTATCGCCGAGACAAAAATGTATTTCCTTCATTTATTGTTACAGCTGGCTTGCTGGTTTAAACTCTGTGTTGAACTCTACCTTTTACTGACAAAAGCTTTCTCCTCTCAGATTTCCTTTAAAATATGCAGTAGTAGTATTATTTAGGTTGGAGAGCATTTAGAATCATATTTGGTGGCAATGATGTGTCCTTTCCCTTTTTGCTTGAGTCTACTACTTTTAAGTATACTCAAATGGAGTTATAGTGCTGGCATTACACCGTGCTCATTTTTATGGAGGCAAATAAATGATAACATATTGCACTCTTCCCAAAAGAGTCATACCAAACAGCTCCACTAGGAAATCATTTATTTATTTTTTCCTTGCTCTTCCTTGCTGTAGTCCTCCTATCTATAGAGCACGAAGTTAGAAAGTAAAAAAACTGATCTCCTTCCAAAGAGTCTGGCTGCATTAGGGCCCGCAAAAGTGCGTTCCCAGTGACTTTACCTTTTGTCTCTTCTTATTTTGTCTGCAGACGCTATGCTCTGGCTGTAGTCCTCCTCACTTTTACCATTTTCAGCAAATCCCTCAATTTTCTCACATTTCTTACTACTCTGGGACTTGACTGAATCTTCTACAGCCAGTGGAAGTATTCATTTCTGAGGTCCTTGGGTGAGGCCCATGCTCATATAGATGTTCTCTGAGGCTGAAGCAGGAAGGGCAGGGCATGACTCTCTTCATTGCTCTGTGTGGCAGCCCCCCGGACAGCTCACGCTTGTCCCACTGTGTCCCTTTTGCACAAGCTTCCCACACCCGTGTGTATCTCAACACTTGCTTTCTGGTTCAGACACTCTTGCAGTGCCACTGCAGCCCTGATCTTAGGGAGCCACTGGGCTACAGCTCTCAAAAAAAAAAAACAAAAACAAAAACAAAAACAAAAACCAAAAAACCACCAACCTTTCCTTTCCATGTATTGTTTAACACATTGCTGCACTGCATGGTGTCCTACTTTGCATTGCTCATGAAGGATGATGTTGATCTTCTTTGTGAGGCAGGAAAGTGGGCAAGATGGAGTCTGCTTTTACAAAGGACTCGCTTCCCCTGTTGTGTGAGGCAAAGAAACCTACTCCTTACAGTTTCTCCAAATGAAATGTCCTTAGATGGGTACCAAAACATTATAGAAAGTACATTTGTGTACAAAGCCTTCCACATATCAGTAGGCAAAAGTAACTCATGGGACAAGAAAAATACATACGCTGGCTTTTTATTAAGGCAAGGTAAATTAAGTCCAGTAGTGCTTCCACTTGTTGTATTATTTATGAGATATTTTTTAATGACAATTTCTAAAATTCAGTAACAACTGGAGATGGATGAATAAAGCATGCAACTCAGAAGATTTTCAGTACTGCTTAGCCTAAGGACAGACTCCCTGCCTCTCAACAGCAAGCCGTAAGACGAAACAGTTTCAGAAGATGTCCCATTTTCCAAATTTTCAGCTTTGGCAGGACAAAGGGAAAGGAGCACAGCAGGCGATAAGATACTGCAGCTGGCAAGCATTAAGACATTACCAGTGTTTTGGACAGTGGAAAATAAATATCACTATGTGTGACTTTCTGCAAGGGTAAATGACAGTGGCATGGAGCTCATTTATACTTCTCCTCAATTTCTTAATCTCTTTTCCTTTAAGAAATAGAAATTTAATATATTATTTACACATATTGTCAGCATGAAGCAAAGAAATCCTTTTTCTGGGCAGGCACTACAAGTTGTGTGCAGGAGAGACATTGCATATCTGGAGGTAGGATGCAGGAAGCTGACACTGAAATTGCCTGAATGGAGCCACAAGGATGCCTTAGTATGTTTAACGTAAGTTCCTACAGAGACACAGTGTCTCCAAAAAAGCCATCAAAAATCAGTCAGCTGGGAGGAGAGTTACGCATGCAAAGGACGGCCAAATAGTGCAAGCAGGTCAGACTCAAGGGCTTGCCCTGGGTGCTAATTGACATCATGCTCAGACATCCTCTCTTTGAACCCTCAGTTTTTCTGTCAGATGTTTTCTTTCTAACTTGCATGGTAAGATGCCAAATTTGCTTAACATGCACTCACATGCCAATTTGTTTTGTTTTGTTTTTCCTATTTGGGATCCTTTCCTGAACGATCTGGGTGTGCCAAAGTCTAGTGCAGCCTCTGAGACCTTTGTATGTGCCAAAAACACAGGGTTTCTTGATTGTTGGTTTCAAAGAGGAAAGAAGAGATGTTGCGGTGATACTCCAGCTTCCAAACTATCTGTGGAAACAACAAGAGAAACAACAACCACAAAAACACCCGACATATACTCACTGCCTTTTATTCATCATGCCTGGGAATGGCTGTAGGAATATTTGCTGCATAACAATATTCTCTGCGGTCTAGCTGGAAACCTTTTCCCTGTGCTTTCACAAATCTTCCCCCCAAGGGCTCTGGTGCAGAGTAAAGCAGTGTGCCTCCTGGATGAGGACGGCATGATGGTTTTGAGAGAAACCAGTTTTTGCATGTAGCTTTCCACATTGGAAAGAAGGACAGCAGAATCAGTGCTGCTGAGAATCAAGGCTGTGGTTACAGGCGATCTAGCAAGGCTAACTCTGTGGCTTAGGCCAAGGAGCTCCCACTTCTGTAGTGAATACTGCTCCTTATTTTCATAAGAATGGATGCAGTAGTACAAAATTGTAAGGGGAAAGCTCTAGGAATTGCTACATGAGTATTATGCTATAGTTACTGTTTTCCCCATTTGTTTGTGTTTATGAGATAAATTTATATGAAAACCTTTCCCATAATATAAAAGTGAAATGTACAGAAGACGGTAACCTATTTCAATAGATTTATTGTTATATTAACTCAGCATACCTCTAGAGAAATGGGTTTCCTGAGCATGAAACATTTTCCTGGAAGTTGTGCATTCATGGCATGTTCAATAGTGTGTAACGGAAACATTTTACCAAAATTTCCCTTGCTCAGAAAAGAGAAATCACAGTTGGATCTTCCCAAAATACAGCAACACCATCCATTACTAACCCAGTTAGGGAAATTAACATTTTTTACAAAATGGTCTTTTTTCATGGGAGCTGCTCACAAAACCAGACATGCTGTTCTCGTTCTTAGCCTCAGCTACCTCAGCTTGGCAAACAGCACGCGTTCCAGTTCAATAAAAATTTTTAAATGTGCGCTAGGGATCAGCAATACTTGCTACATAATTTCATTTTTGAGATTAGATTCGCTTATAAGGAAGTAAAGATGCACGCATTCTCTGACTTGTCATTCATGAAGTTCTACTTAATTTATTTTCTGAATAGACATGCACGCACACATCTGTCAATGTAAAAATTAGAGCGAATGTTCATTCAAAGTAAGGATGAAATTAAATCCTGTTCCAATTAAACCCTTGGGCTGAGCTGTGGTAAGGCAAATGCGGGACACTTGCAAGGCATTGAGAGTGGGTTTTTAAATGTCTCTCTGAAACACAACACTGGGGTGGTTTAAATGGGCCCTGTGTTCATTAAAAAAATAAAAATTAGAAATTGTGTCGGGATGAAAGAGTCTTGGCAGGTCCGTGAACACACTGTGCTTGCAAACTGTCTGCGGGGTTTCTGCTGAGCCTTCGGGATTTCTCTCTTTCTAAAGGCTTGGCAAGGTTAGGCTGATGCACCATATGAAAGGGCATGGGGCACATGTGTCCTGGGTGGCCATGAGGTCACGAGCAAAGCAGAGGGACCGGTGTGACCTTGGCGCTGACAGCGTTCTTCCCTCTGCCTCCCAGGGTGTGACATGTGCGCCGATAACCGCAACGGCGAGTGCCCCATGCACGGGCCCCTCCACTCCCTGCGGCGCCTGGTGGGCACCAGCAGTGCTGCGGCAGCGGCTCCTCCACCCGAGATCCCCGAGTGGCTGCGGGACCTGCCGCGGGAGGTGTGCCTGTGCACCAGCACGGTGCCCGGCCTGGCCTACGGCATCTGTGCAGCGCAGAGGATCCAGCAGGGCACCTGGATCGGGCCCTTCCAGGGAGTCCTGCTCCTGCCAGAGAAGGTCCAAGCGGGAGCCATCAGGAACACTCAGCATCTCTGGGAAGTAAGTCGTTGTCTTTCCTTCCTTGTCAAACTTGGTTATTTTGAAACAGATGTTGAGTGTAATTGTGTGTAGGACTAGCGTAGTTTTACACGGTGATACAAACCAAAGCAAAAACATGAGGCAAAAATGTCAGTAAGCTAACACTGCAGGTTTGAAAGTGTAGCCAGGGCAAGCATGAGCCCCTAACTGCTGTGGGTATCCAGGAGGCCGGCAGGCACCTCAGGGCCCCAGCTGGTTCACATGGCAAGAGCAGATCATGGCCGATGCTCTGCTATGGCACACAGAGACATGGCCAGAGATGGCTGAAGGTTACAACAAACAGTGGTCTTCATATTTTGGCCTCTGTAACAAGGGCTGAAGGAGCTGCCGGGTTGCAGTCCTGGCTTCATGCATCCCCTCTGTTTGAGCACAGCGTGCGGGTTGAGGCGCTGCACTGCAGCACGGCCGTGGCTCCCAGGCAGTCCAACAGAGATCCTGAGAGAAGCGCAGGAGCCTCATCCACAGCCCTGCCGTTCATGATTAGCTCGCAGTTTAGCTCAGCTCTGGTTGTGCACCGACCATGAGTTCCCCTAGTGGTGCTTTCGATGCCTGAGTGCGAAAAGCTGTTTGCGCTGGCATTTTGTTTTGTATTTGTCACCATCTTAGAGGGAGCAACAGTGATAATTGATACAAAAACGTTCAGGCTGTGATAATTTGGCTTGCTTAGCGACAAACTCTAAATAATCTGCTGTGGTTTGGCAGAAGAGGCCACTGTATTCTTTTGGCTGTATGGGGACATGTATGGCTATTACTGATCATGACCATGTACACAGTGAAGCGCCAGATTTTCATGGTTGAGTATTGTTTGTACACAAATGTTAATGACAATGTCTTGTGAAAGCTAATTTAGAAAGAAAATGCAACATATGCTTATTTTACACACAGATCCAATAATTAACAAGGAACAAGCGCAATCCTTATGTGTGCCAGTAATTCTAATTTATAAGAACAGCCTCCCATCTACCTATTCTTTCTTGTCATTGCTTTGCTTTGTGCTGGAAGGAGTCAGTTTTGTTAAGTCCTCTCTGGAGCCACAGCTCCTGCTCATTTCAAGGGTAGCGATATGGAGAGAAAGCAGAAATGTACCCATAGATCTACAGGTGTTATTTACTCATCTAAACCAAATCAGAACCTCCAGAAAATAAAGAGACATGCTGGCTGTTTAGAAACCCAGAAAGAAGCCCATGAAGATCCAAGGAGCCTTTTTGCTGTCTGCAGTGGAAATATAGTAAAAAGGAATATATATTAAAAATATATTTGATGTTGTGGAGCCAACTCTTTCATATAGTACTCACAGAAAATCTGTGAATATTTAGGTTGTTAGTTCTTTGGAATTGATGATCACCTCTTTTCATCATTCTGTTCTGTTTTCACATGTTACCTGATATATGTGACCTGTTTCCGTTAATAGGAACTCCTGTGCATCTCCTATGTGCAAACAAACAGTAATAGCACATCAGGGGCTTTGTCTAAAAGTATTTGCCCACAGGAGTCATTGCAGCGAGAGAGTTTCACATTAAAGAGTAAAAGATCAGTCCTGGAGCGCAGTTAAATGTATTCCATAAAATATGGGATGACTTGAAATTATTGGGAGGTTTTTGTTGCTTTCAGTGGAGATTGTATTTCTCTTGTATACCAGATATTCATAAATCGGGCTTAAATCTATTTCTATGAAATCGCGGTGATTATAAGGTATGTTCTTAATCTTATTTATTTATTTATTTATTTATTTATTTATTTTAAATGAAACTCTGTAATGACTTTGGAGTCTTTATTATGTCTCAGGTGTTTTGTGTTTTAGGCTATGTTAATTAGCATAATGTTCAATGATAAAATAAACTTGCCATATCATCAGCTTACAAAAAACATTGAAATTTAGCTAAAATATATGGAGTTAGAAAGTTTTATGTTAGCCTTAAATATTTACATTATCAATTAAAAATTCATTCCATATAAATCAGTTTTATGCAAGTTAAGTTACAATGTTTTTTTTTTTAATTTTTTTCTTTTTGTAGGCAAGAATTTTTTAGTCTAATTTCAGATTAAATTGTTTTAAAGAAATCAAAGAAGTATGGGGGTGGAGGGGCAGAGCCAAAAGCAAAGAAGAAAAAGATGTCAAGTGAAAATAAGACACAGCACTGATGTATGTGCCAGATTCAGGTCACTGGTGGGTGTCAGCTGAGTTTTTATGTGGAATTGCTCGTCTGTTCCTAATACACAACAGAGATTTCCCATTGGCTATCAAAAGTGACTGTGTGTTTATTTTAAGTGAGTTATATTCAAAATAAAAATTAAATTCATTTTTTTTTCTTTTTTTAGGGGGGAGCTATTGTGGGTCATGGTCTCAGATTATTTCTGCTAATGCCAAAATTTGTTAGCAAAGAATAACATATCCCAAGCATTAGCTAAACATAATGCTTTGGACATTTCTTTTATTTTGACTTTCAATTCAGTGTGTTTTTTTCTATCAGAGAACAAATGTTTAATAAAGGAAAATATAGTAGAATAAAGCAGAAAGTGTGTGTGGGTGTTTACAAAGGTGACCTATGAAAATTAATACAAGCAATAGAAAGTATGCGTTTAAATAACACTTTTACTCTATATAGTATAGGAACATAGACTAAATCACCACAAACATTAAAGGAATGTTCCACTGTTGTCCCTTTATGAAGTTTTGACTAGTCAGTTCTTTTCAACCAATTCTTTCAAGATAGAATCAAGTACAAGTATGTGCACAGTTCGGTTATTCAACATTGGGTTGAATATGTGCCTCGTAGAGGAGATGAATCTTTCTTAGTACCACTAACAGCTTTGTAATATTATTGTTTTTTTTTTCTCCACATTGCAAAGTAAAGTTGATAGATGTTTGTTTTCATTTATAATTCTTTGTTTTCAGTGTACACCAGATAAATAAAGTGGCTATTGCAAAGACTTTTAAGCACAGTTACTGATTTGGTGGCTGTTTAACTTTCTTTGTTGTGGGAAACATCAGAAACATTGCATTTGATGTATAGTTCAACACTATGGAAATATGCTTCAGTCTGTCTGCACAAGTGTTCCCACCATGCACTCAATGTTTGCTTTGTATGTAATCCATATAGCATAACGTACAACGATTCAGAGTAAATTACATACCATTCCATTACCTCACAACAGGCCTCGACACCTATGGGTGTTCATGGGAAATTATAGAGCTCTCTAGCAATCAGCCAAGATAATTTTTTTATAACTTACAGAAAGATCAGTTCTTCAGAAAGCCAAAAAGATTAGTCATTTTCAGTTTTTTTTTTTTTTTTTTTTTTTTTTTTTTCCCCCCCTTTGGCCCACTTTTATCCAATCCAGAGTTTGCTTGTATTTTATAAAAATACAATAAACTCTGATTTGTTTAAAACAAAAACAGGACTGGGTGTATTAAGTAAACACTTTCTTTGGTAATACAGGCATTTATTCCAGCGCTGCTTGATAATATTTCATTTTTATTTTTTTTTTCATTTTGAAGTAATGAGAACAATCCTTTTGTTATTGCAAAGAAAACAGAGACTTTCTCAGCACTTAGGTCTTACTGATGAGAATGAGATAATTTTCCCCTAATGTGTTTTCTAATAAAGAATTGAAAAGGCACACTTGATTCCAACATATATGAAAACATTATCTCAATTATTAATGTGTCCTTATTCCCTGGAGATAAATTAATCTAGATGCACATGGTTTCCCCTTTCTGTTTAACATCAAAATTTAATAAGAGTAGACTTAAGGAATGTATATGATATACATTTAAAAATCTATTAGAATAAAATATAGAAGTTTAAAAGGCATATACATTTTAGTAGTCAAATTTTTTCAGGCTCCAAACTTTAAACTGTGAATTCTGGAAATAGCTAAATCATAAATGGTCTTTTCCCCTGAAAATATAATTTAGATGAAAAATTTTACTGATAGATGCCTCAAAAGATGGAATTTTTCAGTCTCCTTATTTCATTTGCCTAATAAACAGTTTGCTTTTTTATTTGTATTTTTTATTATTTTTATTTTTATTTGTCTTTGGTTGTTGCTTGTTTGTTTATTGCCACAGATCAAATAGTCTTTTTCTTGGAATAGTTCAAGAATGTCAGATACATTACTATACTTTATTTTAACTTGATTTTATTTAAGTGTTATTTATTTTTTTAAATGATTTTCCAATTTTTTTTTTCTTCTTTTACAGGGATGTTCAAAATATATGTACATCAGGGTGTTCATTAGTAATTACAAAATGGTAAAACTATGTTACTAATTTTCCACTTAAATGGATAGGATTAACTGGCATTACTAGAAAGTATGTATGTCATTTTAATAAAGTACCATGTGGGTACTTATCGGCCTTCCTGTGTCCCAGCTGAAGTCAAAGAAAATACTGCCTTTGACTTCATCCGGACCTAGAACAGGCATTTTGGTGGGACATATGCTTTTCAGAGTCTGTGCAGCTGTGCTGTGCACTTTTGTACAAATTAATCTGCAGAGGGAATCCTTACCTTTCAAATGAAGAACTTATAGTTATATCCACTTATAGTGATAGATTTGTATTCAAATTCTCAAGGCTGTAGTTTTGGACTAAATTCACTGTTACAGCAAAACACTAGGGGATAGAATTATGTGCATGCCGCAGTTCTATTAAAGTGAAAATTATGTTTCTCAGCAATCCATCATCTAGTATTCTAGACTGCTTGTCAGGCCTGTTTCAAATATGTCATGTTCATGAAATTCAAATAATTTTGGCTTGAAAAAACCCTTAGCTATATTGCTATTATATCTTAAATTATGCAGACTAACAGCTGGCACCATTCTCTTGTTTTGTTTTGTATTTTCTGAGGATTTTGTGTGGTATACAAATTTCGCATTTGTTTTCTATTAAAAAAAAAAATCCACATTAATTTTTAATTTTACATGGATTTCAAATGCACATACTGCCTACTGGAAATGTCCCCAGTGTTGTGTTCAGTAGGTTACTGAGCTGAAAGTTGTTAGAACACGTTCAGCATAACGGCTTCTTTAATTTATGTATCTTACAAGAAAATTGTGCTAAGCTGCTATAAAGCAGCTTGCCCACATTAGTATTTTTGGATCAGTTACTATCACATCTTTCCAGATAACTTTTGTAAGCTATAGATAACTTACTTAGTGTCAATCTAAAGTTACTTTTATCCCAAATACAAAATATAGTTTATATTCGATAATTCTTATGATGGTAAAATTAAAACTTGTTGATTCTTTCAGAAACCCGATATATTTGAAAAGATGCCTTATCTTCAGTTATCTCAGTGTCTTCCATGTACATTTATTCCATTTACACAAAGGTGTTTACTGTATGCCCAAGCAGTTAAGTAAGCCTAAGAACATGTGCCACAGAAACAGTCTAATTTGGCTTCCTTTTTAATGTAGGAAAGTTTGTAATAAACTTGGGAGGGGAGAGAGAAGAGAGTTGTATTCTTCCCCAGAATCTCAACATTGTTACTGAAAACAAAAATTCTGAGGACAGCAATAAACATACATGTGGACACAGTATTATTGGAAAATAACAATAACAACAACAACAGTAATGAATTAAAAACAAACAAATAAAAGTAAAACAACGCAAACCAACCCAAAACAAAACAAAAATCAATATTATTTAAATGACCAGATTATGCAGTGACTGTTTTTCCATGGCATATGATCTCACCTTGTAGGTTATATTACATGATGCACAAAAATACTGACATGGAACACAAATATGAAAGCTCATTTCCATCCTTATTTGACCACTACATTTTTACACAAAAGTGATCCAATCACCTAAAATCTGGAAACATTTGACCATTTATTCTCTCTTTCTCTCTCTCTCTTTTAATTTGAACTTGTTAGGAAATGCAATTTCCATTGTTGGATAAAATCTAGTCTGTAAGGCATGAAATTACTCTTAATTTATGATACCATTAACAGTGAATTATTTCTATTGACTTTTGATTGAAAGTGGATGAAAAAGGCAGTATTTTAATGAGATATATGGATATCCAAAATATATGGTATACCTGATGCCAATAATATATCAGTGATAGATTTGATAAGTCAAAACTGCAGCATGCCCTTTTCAGGATGGAGATGATGCTCAGTATTTTGCAGAACTGCCTCAGTCACTTCTTTACATGTGCTGTTCCCTTGGATTTCATGGGATCTAACATGCGTTGGCTTTAAAACACAGACTTTTAAGTATCTGCTTAACGTAAAAGCTAGAAAATTCAGTCTAGCGTGTACTTTCCTCCTGTGTGTTTGGCACCTTTTTCAGATAAGTTACAGAATTCCATTATCCAAATTGTTACACATGTGTGACAGAGGTTGACCTTTAGTCATGTCAATCCTTTTTGTGTAGGCCTCAGGCTCCAGCCTAATGGCTCAAAGCCTGATTTACTCACTGTAATAAGGGCAGGAGGTCGAGCAATTGTCAGCTTGCTTGCTCGTACTCGTCTCAGAGCCTGGTTGAAGGCTGTTAACACAAAGCTTTTCAAAGTGAATTTACAACCACCACCACTGACAGAGGCCAATCAGTACACCATAAATGTCAGGTTAGTGAGATTGAGCAGTAAGTAAAGTACTGGCAGCCCACTATTGGCTGAAATCAATTGCTTAAGGTTTAACTGAGAATAGCAATCTGTGTACAACTACATCTCTGGAACGGGCTTAAGTATGGAGAGCAAGTCTGAGTGCGGATTAGGGAGAATTACCCACCAGTATTAGCCATGGCACCAAGCCCTGCATTTGTTCATCTTCTATATCAGTGGTGCCTGTATTTATGTGACTCATGATCAAAAAGTTGTTGGACCTGCCTGGTGGTTAAAGAAATAAGATTATTTTATGTGTGGAGGGAGAAAAAAACAAAACCCTATAATATACCACGAAGAGAGCTAACCAGTGTGCCGTCTTATCTGGACTAAGAGGACTAAGATTTTTTTAACATAATTGTTCAGTAATACCAGACTGGTTTTAGTCTTAAGTACCAGAGATGGCTTTTCCACAGGGAAGCAGTGGCTTTTTGATATTGTTTTGCCACTGGGAACTATCACAGGATTCACTAATGAGTGATTATGTACTTGATGGTCTGAATATCCATGAGATGTAGTTACCCAGAAGACTGAATGTTTTTATCATTTTGTGTAGTGACAGCTTAGACAACAATTCATTTGGCTTTGAAAGCATCAGCATTAAAATCTAGGAATCCATTAAAATGCTGTATGCCAGGATTTATAAATTAGGCAATTTCCTTGATTATTGCAATCATTTACAAAATTGATTGTCCCAGTGTGGTATAGGCAGATTTCAGCAATGATCATTGACAACAGGCACGTCCTCTAATATCTATTCTCATTGTTCCCTAAAAGAAAAGACACTCTACCACTAGGTTATTTTCCATCTCAAGGTCAATTATGCATTGCAAGTAGTCTACTAATGCAGAAGACCACATATGTTTAAAGGAGAACTACATCACCTCTTTATAGATGGTAATGATAGCTGGAAAGCTTTTTACTTTTATTTTTTTAATTATTTTTTTTTCTGTTCTTTCTCTCTTTCTCTCTCTCCCTCTCTCTCTCTTTTTTTTTTTCCTTTCTCTATTGTTTGTAATTTGTTTGCTGATGGCCAAGGCATTCATTTGAGTCTGTAGTACACATTCTCTTTGTGATCCATTATTGAAAGGTAAATAATTTTGGCAAATTGCAGCTGTAAATATTTATTTGATTGAAGATTTAAAAGTCAATAATGTGTTTTATTTGTTGCATCTTAAAGTTCTAATTAACCAATAGATATAGTGTACAGTAACTTCATTTGGGTCAATTATTTCTGCAAGACATAATAAAGACATTATGTCACAAAGCAAATACACTCTAGAAGTTTTCCTATATTAAGACAAATACACTAAAACTGCCAAGCACTAGCTGCCAACCACAAAAGCATACTGCTTTCTACCTGTGTGCAAATGAACAATATGCACATGGTAAAAACCTCCAGATACTATAGCTTAAAATGCAGGTGATTACAAAAGATTATTTTGCACGCTGTAGATGAGGTTCATTTGCAGCTGGCAACGAGCTAATTTGTGTCAGGCCTCATGCAGATCATGAACTTCCAGGACTAGTATCCTGCAGTTGTTAATCAGTCCTTGCTCAGACAAGATAGCCATTGATGTCACCAGGAACTTTGATTTAATGGGGTCTTCAAGCATGAGTGAATAACACAGTTTCACTTTAATCACAACTCTTAAATCATTTTTTTTTTTTTTTCCCAAGATAGGCCAACCATTCTTTTAGAAGTGCAGAGCCACCTGCATGTTGTCTGCCACTGTACGTACAGTAACAGTAATGCACAGTTGACTTGAAGATACCCTTGTATGAATACTTTTTGTGTGAATACTGTATGTATACTTTTATTAAGGGTAATTAAGGATTATTAAGGATTTTACTGTGAAGAAAGAAAGGATTACATTAACAGTGACTGTGCTGTAGAGCATGATATTTAGTTAAATAACTATAAGCATCAAATAAAAAAAAATCATTATATCTTGTAAAAAATATGTAAGTAATAAGTTCTTAGTTTGTACTACATATTTGTTGCATGGATTTATCAAGATATACATACATATATATATATATATTATATATATATATATATATAATTCCATATTTTAATAGATATTCAACCTAGTACTTTTTGTGTAAAGACCTGCTGGTGTATAAGCAAGAAACTTCAGTGACATAAAGACATTTCTAAAGATGTTTTGATTTCATCTGTGGAACTACATTGTAGAGAAAAATGGTTTTGTCATGAATTCCTACTGAAATTTTGACCATATGAAGGCTTTGTTCTTCATGTCATTCACCTGTAACAGTCCTGAATTTGGAAACAGAAGAATTAAATGAATCAAATGAGTTCAGTATACGTTACAGTCCTAACTGAAAACAAACAAAAATAAATAAACAAATTGTATGTTAAATGAAGTGTCATGTATAAAATGAATGAAGTATGCAATGCCAGATTTCGTGACTTTTACCTGGGCTAATCTTCCATTTGTGCAAAGACCTTTTTTTTTTTTTTTTTTCTTTTTTTCTTTTTAAATTTCTTATATGTACTGTTTGCCTGATGTCATGTCAACATTCAGTAGAGAGGGCAGGTTATTAGTGTATTTCAAGCTGCCAAAAGAACTTTTATATCAGGATGGATTGGCAACTGATGTTTTTAGGCCACTATTTTACAAAAAGATCTTACTATTGAAGTCAAAGTAAAAGCAAAAAATAATAATAAAAAAATCCCTTTTGTTCTCTATATTCTATTTTTACTTTAAGTTGACTTGAACTCTGTCCTCATCTCTGTTGCTACAGTAAAAGCAGGAGACAAATGAGATGCACAATTACTTGGAAAAATTGAGATGGACTCTTTTTTTTTTTTTTTTTTTTTTTTTTTTTAGGAACAGTTGCTAATAAAGCACATCTTCACTTCCAGTTGGAAATGTGCAGTTTTTCTGAACTATGGATTTTTCCTTGGTTTTATGTTAATTGTTAATTCGTTTTATTGTGACCAGCAAGACTGCAGCAACAGCTGTGGACAAAAAATTACATTTGTTCACCTGTAATGCGGTAAATAACAGAAGATACCCACTCTACATTGTACATAAATTTTGCGATAAAATTTTCATTATTTATTTTATTTTATTTTATTTTATTTTATTTTATTTTATTTTATTTTATTTTATTTTATTTTATTTTATTTTATTTTATTTTATTTTATTTTATTTTATTTTATTTTATTTTATTTTATTTATTTTATTTTATATTTTATTTTATTTCATTTCATTTCATTTCATTTCATTTATTTATTTTTGTAGCGGTGATGAACAGTGACACTGTCTGTGAGGCCAATCACCTAAATTTAGGTCTGGCCTAAATCTTACAGTTTCACTGCCTAAACTGGCTGTTTGGATTCAGTTTGGATTCTCAAATGTGTTGGTTTTGAGGTCATCACAGGCTGTTTGCACGTTGTTTGTGACTGACGTCCAATTCTAACACAGTATCACGGAACATTCTTAAGTGGCATTAAAAAAACAAACAAACATACTTTGGTCATGGTTAGGTCATAGTCTCTAGTGGAGGCTAGTGAACCTTTGCTGCAGCTATTCCCAACGCCTTTGTACAATGAATGTTAAACTGGGTGCTGTAGGAAGATACCACTATCTTCAGCATTCCACTTTAGGTGGCCCAATAGAGAACGTCTGTTGCTTGGCTTTGTAATATCTGAGTGATTTCTAGGCCTCTGACCTGTAGCAGCACTTCTGTTACCAAAGTGGGAGTGTCAGTGTTGGAGTAAGCCAGTGAGTGACGTTACCTCCTGGTGAACAGGCAGCTCTCATGGAGGCTCCTTCAGCTGAGTTCTTGGGCAAATGGAAGCCTACTAACTGATGATGATATACTGAATAGATATTGTCTAGTTCTTTTGAATATCATGCTCATGAATATCGTAGCGCTTTCTAACTCTTTGCACACCATGATGAAAGCCTTAATTGATATATGTTCATATTGACACATATGGGACTAAACATACAGACTTTTTTTTCATGTTGCTAAGTATTGCCACTTACTTCAATTTAAACTACCTTGCCTCCATGTAAATGACTCTTATATTTACTATTGTCAGCTTTCCATTCCATAAAAAGATAGAGGAGAGCTAGTTCCAAACATGACTTAAATCCTATCAGGTGGTCTTCCTAGGAGCAATGACTGTTCATATCTAGATCATGTTTTGTGTTCAGCTGCTAAAAACTGTGCCCAGAATTAGCAAATGGTAGTCAAACAATCTCACAAAATATTTGTATGTGGCTGAAGGCATTAGCTGTTAAGTGGTCTGACTTTTGAATGGAAATTTGAGCTAGTCAGAAAAAATTCTGGTTTCTGAATTCCAAGAAGAAAGTTTTGTGTGTGTGTGTCTGTGGTTTTACTTCTTCCTTGTAAGTGGTGAAAAAACAAAAGAAAAAAAAAAAAAAAAGAGGGTTGGCTTTCAGAGCAAACATTCTGAGGACTTTACATTTGACAGCAAAGAAAAAATATTTATTTTTTTTTAATTTTATTCTTTAATTCCATGATGTATGACCACTCTCCATTTCAGAGAAGGAAAGCTGGTGTATAGGTTAGTTAGGTGCCTCTAGATGGCATGCATTTGTAAAATTCAGAAAGAAACACTAACATTTAATGATTTAATTATTTATTTTTTAACTAATGCAATAATATAACCAGAACACTTAAGCAAAATTGATATGTTCCAGAAAAAAAAAAATATATATATATACACACACAAAATGTTTTTTCATGGAAAAAAAAAAAAAAAGTGGGGGTTGAAAGTTAGTTTTTCTCCAGTTCTAATGAAAATTAACAAAGAGATACACAGACTTAAAAATTCCACTTAATGCTGCTGTAACCTTTTGGGACAGCTGGTGAAGTGTGCCAAACCAAGACCTCATCTGTGTTTTTAGAATTGTTCTCTTTCCTAGCTTTCCTTGCTCTGAAACCTGTAACTTGCCATACTCTGGCTCTGCTTTGCTAGAGTTGGGATCCATATCTGAGTTGGGATCAAAACTTTTCACTGGACTTAACCTCATCTGTTTTTCATGGTCCAACAAAGAAGAGTTTTGTTTGCCGTAAATCTTTCAGCATAACTAAAAGTCAGGTAAGGAATTTAGGAGGCTGTTTATCATGCCTTTTTTTTTTTTTTTTTTTTTTTCCCCAAACAACCAAAGTGAAGATGAACATTGACATTTCCTTAGATCACACAGTAATCAGTAAGATTTTTAGGAAAAAATGGGTACTGTATTGATATTCAAACATACTCATCAATGTTTTCTTGTCTGTATTTATTTCTCTTTTCGGATCAAACCAGGATCACATGGAGGTTACCTGGAAGAAGAGGTGGTCTTTTAGGAATATTAATTTATTGCCCTTTTTGTGAAGAATGGTACCTATTGCATCCCTGGTCCAGGGATTTGGTGAATTTCAATCTGTGAGAGTTCTCCAGCAGCGAGCACGTGGCCTGGGCTCAGGGGTGTCCATAGCCTGCCGTATGGCGAAGCATATGTTAGGGTAGGCTATATATCTGAGCCTGGGTGGGCTCAAACAGTAACTCTGGCTGAGTAGCTATTTGACCTTGGGGTCTGCCATTCCCAACAAAAGATGGCTGAGGGTCAGGCTGAGGTCTACAGCCTCCCTTTCCTCCAAAGGCTACGTTCGTCTGTCTCTTTTCTTAACCTTTGTGGGTTTTTGTTTATTTAATAAAATGTTAATTTTTATGCACTAATTACCCAAAAGTGACACATCCCAGAGGCAATAGTGTCAGAGGAGATTAACCTCATTGTGTGAAGCAGAGTTTTCCCTTACTTTTGAAAAATTGTTTTGTGTACAATTTCATTGTTTGCTGCCAGGCCAAATCAGATGGCATCCTTTCAAAGAAGTAACAACTATTTAGTTGGATCACTTTAAGGACTTTTTAGGGTCTTCATTGCTTAATCCATCTTTCTGAGTCTCTGTTTCCTCCACATTATTACTTATCTCTTCTGAAATCTCTCACACCCATATACTTTATGTACTTTATGCTATTTACTCCCACACGATGGCCTGCATGTAGTAGTGTCTGTGTTTTTGATCAGAAATAGCTAACAAGACCTCTCAGGACTTGATCAATCAGAATTGGAAATGATAGCTACTGAAGAGGAAAACACAATGCCTTCATCCCTCTCTGAAACTGGGCAGCACACAACTTTCATACTGCACCCACATCCAGCTACTGGTAGGTGGGAAATTCAGGAAAAGTGCTCCTTTCTCTGTTTGACCTTCACATTATCTGTTTTAAGGGGTGTCAGGCATAAAGAATTTAAACTTACTGCTGTACTCATGAAGAAAACAGCTGGCTATGCTGACAGTTGAGACAAGGCAATTCCGTGTCCTGGCAATAATTTATGATTAGGGCCAACCTAGTGAAGTTACAGACCACCACAGTGTTTATTGCTTTTTACTTTTTCTTATTTTTGTTTTATAACTTCTTCTTTAATTACTGTATTTATTTTATTATAATTTTATTATCTATTACAGAAAAAAAATATTAAAATGCTTTTTGTGATTTTTGCATTTGTTTCAGTGATTTGTACAAAGAAGGCGAGCATTTTGGTATTTCCTTTCTGTGTAGAAGGTATCTTAATTTATGTGGAGCATTAGCCATAAGTTTACTGTTGAGAGCATCCGTTTCTAGTTCTAGCTGTCATCCCATATTAACTGTGAAAAAAAAGAAAGCTTTCTCCTTCACAGACAAAGCTGGACTGGGTGTACTTTAATATTTTGTTAGTTAATTCCACTCCTTTATGTAAATGAGGCTAGAGACAGCCATTGCACCTTGATGTTTATTTGGTAGATCTCTTAAAGGAATAATAGGTAGGATTTGTAGGAAATACTAAGTAGGAAAGACTTTGTAGTGAAGTACCCAAGGATCAGATTGCCATAGACTGAAAGTCTGACTGAGTTTCTCTCTCCTTCATACTCTTTGATGGTCTCACCATAAAAATAAAAGAGCTAGGTATCTTATCTTCCACTTTTCCTCAACAAATTCATGTATCTATGGAGGCTGAAAAAGTGGAACTTCAGATCATAGGGAAAATTGGTGCAACAAACAGATGCAGGCTGCTAAAACAATGTATTTGAAGAAGATAATGGAGAATAAGATAGCAAGGCAATGTAGTACCAGTGAGTTTGGAGAAAGAGCCCAGGCTCTCTCAGGCTATGTCTCTTGTAGAAGATTGCTGCCATTCTTTCTCTTTGTTCTCAGAGATTGCAGGTAATTTCAGCACTCTGTCATAAGCCAAGCTAGACTTGCCTCATGAGCATTAGAGTGCTGATCTATCTATCTAGCAGTCACTTTTCGAGCTGCCTCTCTCTGATGGTGAGTTATGAGTATCCTGCAGAAAGTCAAAATATTAAGAAAAGATGGTGTTCAGAATTAATAATATTCTCCCTGACTTCTTATAGTTTCCTGTCCTGGATTTTTCCTACTCTGTTGTTGATTCATTTAAATATTTTACCTAGTGTAAGGTATCAAAACTTGCAAATATGACAAAAGGAAGCTTTGTGAATCTTTTTGAACATGCAAAGGTTTTCTTAGAGATCCTTTAGTGAGTCCTTCGCATTGCACTAGGAAATACAATACCACAGTAAGGGTGAACTACAGTCAGGCAGAAATGGGCACAAGCTAACTTACTATCTCTGTCAGCTAAGCTGACCAGATGCAAGACTGGAAGCCATGTGGGAGTGTGTCTGGTAGGACAGTGCTGTGCCAAAGGAATTGAGTCTGGTGAGATTAACTGGCCTGTGGGCTGAGAGTACATTGTGCCCAGGCAGTGTTTATTATGATTAGAGTAAGCTGGATCTCTGTGCCCTCTGGCATAGCTTTGTCCAGTGCTGGCTAGTCAAGCTTTTTGTGACTATTTGACCAACACCTTGATAGATTTTTCTGAAGACTTAAAGATTAGCTAGACTTTCTCTGACTTTAGCTGCAGGAGGTTTAGCCTAACAGTAATACCAACAGGGCTTCTTAGTGGTTCCAAGTAAACCATGAGAAAATGATGCTATTGCAAGTACTGGAGGAGGTCTTATACTGTATGGTTTGATAACAGTACAGTTTTGCACATATAAACAAGCTAAATCAGTAATAACACAGTTTCGTAGTTTCATATTATTTACTGACTTGAAAAGTCCTAGTATCTTTGCTATTTAAACAAAAAGAAAAAAAAAAAATCAATTGCTGTACATAGCTACAATCACTTGGGTAAGAATATTCTTCACTTCTATTTGTGACAGCTGTAAGTAGTACGAGTGGAGGCCTGGGTGCTGTAAACTCATACCACAATGTCACCCTATGATCCCAAGCTTTCCTTTACCCTCTCCAAGTTTACTGGTGGAGTTGAGGACATTACAGAAGGCATGGTATATCTTCCAAGATCAGGACCACAGAGCTTCATCCCACTGTTAAATTTTAGGCTTGTATCACAGTCCGGCAAGAAGCAGCAGTGACAGTTTAGGTGAGCAGTAGTTTTTGGAATGGCCTGGTGCTCTGAACCACATAGCATATCAGAACCCACTCCGGACAATTTTTAAAATTGTTTACTCATTCCGTTTTTTGATCGATTAAAAAAATCTTTTTAAATTTTATGTTTCCCAGTAATTGCAGTTGCTGATGAATAAAAATAACCCAATGTTATGCCCCATTCCAGGAAAATAAAAATGGTAGGAGTTTCAAAGAAGGCAAATATTTTAGATTTATACATCAGTCTCTTATACTTGTGTCCTGGAGAAGTCTGTCAGAAAGGCACCAGAGGAGAAAAAAGAGATACCTAGTTTGACCCAAAAAGACAAAAAGAGTGTGTTTGAACTCCCCAATGAACACTATGGCATCTACCTCTCCAGCAGGAAGTTTATGGCAGCTAGGAATTACATAAAATGAATAGTATAGTGTGATTGAAATATCTTTGAAGAATTACATTATGCTTAGGGACCACAACTAGAGAACTGTGGGAAAACAAAAGAGAGTACAGGGTGGCTGTGGAAGTGGTCATGTTCTGGAAAACAAAACAAAACAAAAACAAACAAACAAAAAAACAACTTAATGGAGCTTAATACTTTCTGTTCATTGAAGAAAAGGTTGAGAGTTGACAATTTCTTTGGATGGATACTTAGATATGGGAAAAAATGGTGGATAATGAGCTTCCTTTCCAATGGGTAAGAAGGGAATAGACAAAATTCCACAGCTAAAAACTTAAATTAAGCAAAATATGTCTCAAAGAAGGTGATTATATTTTTGCAGCTGATGAACTTAGTAATATCTCAGTGAGGCAGGTAACTTTGACTCTTTAAAAGGTTGTTAGATGTGTCTTTTAGAGTTCTGTTGCTCTGGGCTGGATAATGTGAGCCTTTGCCTTCACAGCCTGTGAAACTGAGCCCTTTTTTTTATCTCCAAGGCTGCTGATGAGGAGAGCAAGTCTGCCTGCATCTCCCTCATTGCACGTTGCATAAGAAGTCTAATCAGGTTTCATAGTTTGCATCTTTAATGGGGTACTTGCTGGGAATTTCTTCTCTCAGATGTCCAAGTGTACTCCGCTTTCTCTTTTCTTTTCAGTGAGGCCAGAGATTGGCCACAGAGATTGGGCCAGGGACAGTGGTTTGAGGTGTTACAAGAAAAACTGTCTTTTTGTTTCACAGCTAGTATATTTGTACCCTGGGCTGACTGCTGCTGACCTTGCAGGTTTGTTATGATCTCTGCAGCTTCAGAGGTGGTCATGGTGTCAGTTCTTTCCTTAGAGTCCCCTCCCATTATGGGGACATTGAATGCCCCATGCCCATGGTACACCAGTCCTCTCCTTTTTCTGTGCCTTTTCTCAGACAAAATATAATGGGCTATGAAGTATAGTCTACAGTAGATGATGAAGAAATTGCTTCTGGCTTTAAAATCCATGAAGCTATGAAGCCAACCAAGAGAAGTTACAATGTCTGTGTAAACCTTATCAAAACTGAGCTCTGCTCAGTCTCCTCAGTAAGAGTTTCTGTGCTTATAAATTCCTCTCAGCCTCCTTTTCTGACAGAGTGCAGCACATCAGAGGAATTGACTGATAAAGACGGGGAGAGAGGAGAGGGATTATTACAAAAGCCAGCCATGTGGCTTCTGCCCGGAAGTCTGCATATTTCCCTTATGCATGAATTGGCATGTACAGACTGCAGCTTAACCCAGAGCTGCAAAAAAACAGTAATAGGAAAGAGGAACAGTAGCTCTTAATTTTCTTACAATGTTCCTATTGCAACAACACTGAATGCAACCATACACTGCAACCCCCACGGCTGTCACTTTGGCAAACCTTTTGATGAATTGGATCTTGATATTTACAGAATCTATTAAAATACAGCCCATCATGTGTTTGTTTATATGTTGACAAGATGATGTACACCCTGCGGGTCAAGGGTGATGTGAACTGTTTTGGTGTTCTTGTCAAAGCAGCTAAAAAAAGAGCATTTAAATAATTTTTGTAGAATAATTGTCTAAGAATGTAAGAGCAACATACAGAATTCTTACTTTGAAAAAAATCTGTACTGATCTGACACAAAAATCTGAGCTTGTTATCAATCAAAAAGACTTTCCTACTTCTTCTCTAATATGTTAAAAAATTGGCAGCTCAGATAGAAAAACAAATAGCAAAATTAAACAGAAAGAAATTGATTTAACTACTTGGGTGGTTTATCCAGTAACACTGCAGATTTTTCAATTGGGCTTGTCAATTATTAATTATATATATATTTTTAACAAATGAGGCTATATAGCACATACAAAATACTACACAATTTTGCTATAAATATACTAAATCAGAATTAGCTTTTTGAGGGTATCAGATATATTTATTTGAACACCATTTATATGTATTTGATTTTTCTTTGTAAATATGAAGAAAAAACTACTGTTTGAAATTAAATGGTGCCAATCTAGTTCTCATTACAGATGTGCCTTGCAAATCCAAATGTAACTGTAAGAGTGTTACCTACATAAAACTGAACCCCAATCTCATACACTGAAGGATTCCATAACATTTTCCCATCTTTATTGTTTTATTAGTGGATTATATTCTCATGAAATGGGATAAGGGCTAAGATGACTTAATATACTAGAATCTCGTTCCATTTTTATTACCTGTTTTTTTTTAAGCACCTTGAAGTCACGTGCCCCAGAAATAAATGAGACCTCTTCCTGTCCCAACATAAAACTAACATGCAATCATTTCAATGCAACAAAAGAAATCATGAAGAGTATGGGTAAAGAAGATGAGTTTTAGAGGAACAAAATACAGTTTACTCAGATGTGCCATGTTCATACCAAATTGTTGAAGTATCCAAATACTCTATGCTGATAGCCACTATGTTTTAGAAAGGAATATGTACATTTGTAATGCAGAATGGATGCTAGGATGGAAAGCCTGAGAAAATAGAAGCATGTGTGAAAATGAAAAAGAAAGAATGGGCAAATAAAGCCTGGGAAAGCAAGAGCTATATCCAAGCAATGTGAGAAAGCAGGAATCAGGAATATTGACAATGAGAGACACAACGTGACCGCTGGACATGAGCTGTCCTGAGATGTTGTGCTGAAGAGCTGGTAGTATTGGCCTTCTTGTCACCAAGAGTAGAGGAACTTTAGAACAACTTATGTTACCTTTGGAATCCCTCTTTCTGAAGGAGACAGGCTATGATGATTCAGTTCTGGTGGGAGTTATTCCTGTGCCCAGTGGATCTTTGGAAATCCTCCCCTTGAATCAGGTCTAGGAAAACAAGGAAAGGTCTAGGAAAACTTTATTCACATTAAAGAAAGAAGGTTTGAGGATTTTCTGAGATGAAATACTGCTAGTTCCATCCCCACCCCCTTTGCTCACCCGCTCTTCTTTTGTTATATACTTCCAAGTCTGTTTTGGCAAGGAAAAGTGCTTATAACTCTGTTTCTAAGTGCAAGCCAAGAGCCTCCTTCACATATCTGGGAACTTCTCTCTTCCCCTTTCTTCCTTTAACTTGCCTTAACCATGTTCCAGAATCATTACTTGATTTGCTTCTCCCTCTCTCCCTCTCTCTCTCTCTTTTTTTTTTTTTTTTTTTTTTTTTAATTTTCTGGTAGGACTGCCAACAGTGAACCAGTTAGAACTAGTTGTAGTCTACACCTAGTTGCCAGAAGGAGGTGAAATTATACCACCAAAAGTAAAGACATGGTCATCAGATGCTAGCACCATTTGTTCACACTGAAATACATCTACTTTGTACAATGAGGTGTCTGGCTGAATTATTTCTGAATGAGCTATTGCATCTACATGGCACAGTAGGGCTGAGTTCTCAATATTGTTAGCCTGGATTAATCACTGCAGTGTGTGACACATTAGGTGTGTGCAGGTTTGGCACATTAAGCTGTATAAAGTAAGCAAGGTTTGAGATTCTGCTCCTGCAGCCACTCAAATCAGAGACCAACCAAGGCTGTGAGCAGAGCTGATTAGTCTGAATACAAGGTGTTACTGCTCTATGGAAAAAAAAAAAAAAAAAAAAAAAAAGTCCCTATTTGCCTGTTGTGTTGAACTGTTTATTGTGATGGTCTCTAATTAGAAGACCCAGATCTTCAGGTGCATCATATATGTGAACATCAAATGAGAAAATTTGAAACTAGAAGACATTTATCTTTCCACTCAACTTAATTCCAATTGTTGAGCTCATGGAAGAATCAGAGAGATTCATTATCAAACCAACGACAGAGCTTAGATGTAGAGCTTAGTGATATGATTTAGTGGAGGACTTGTTAGTGTTAGGTCAGAGGTTGCACTCGATGATCTAGAGGTCTCTTTCAACCTAGAAATTCTGTGATTCTGTGATTCTGTGATTCTTGTGTTCTCTGGAAGCCTATTTCTCTGGAAGCTTATAAAATGTTTTGATGTGTGATGCTTAAAGCTTTTAAGCAGTACTGTGTAAAGAAAAGGAAGGGTGTGAGTGTGATTTAAAACTGAAGGTGTGTGAAAAAAAAACCAACACCCAACCAGTAATACTTTTATCTTCCCTTCCCTTCCCTTCCCTTCCCTTCCCTTCCCTTCCCTTCCCTTCCCTTCCCTTCCCTTCCCTTCCCTTCCCTTCCCTTCCCTTCCCTTCCCTTCCCTTCCCTTCCCTTCCCTTCCCTTCCCTTCCCTTCCCTTCCCTTCCCTTCCCTTCCCTTCCCTTCCCTTCCCTTCCCTTCCCTTCCCTTCCCTTCCCTTCCCTTCCCTTCCCTTCCCTTCCCTTCCCTTCCCTTCCCTCTGTTAATAAGGGTTTCAGTGCAGGTTATACCCCTGTAAACTGGAACAGAAATTACAGACAAGTGTCACCCTTGCATTACATTTTCCAGATTTTCCAAGTTTGTCAGACTGAATGCTCTTTGGACAATGTTTCTGACAGTTTAATTAATTATAATGGAAGTATTACAAAATGCTCATTCCTTTAACTGTATTCTTTGGCAAGTATTGCACTATATGAAGAGCTTCATAACTCTAAAAAGGAAAAAATCCAATATATTAGTTGAGGTTTTTCATTTTTATTAATGGTCTTTGTTATGTGCTTCCTTATGTAGGAAACAGACTTTCAGACAAGAGTGAAAACAAGAAAGAACAAAATAAAAGTCTCTTCCGGTGTCATGCTAAAGGGCTCCAATGAGCATTGTGAATGGACTAGGTCCCATTCAGTGAATGTGTTTGGAAAAAAAGAGGTATGGTATAGAGTATAGTCCCTAGTTATAGGTATATGTTCCTTGTGTTAGGGTCAGATGTTTACAAGAATAAGAAGAAATAAAACAGTCAAGTAGCCTACTTGTAACCGCAGTTGCTTCTACTAAGAGGCTACTAAATTGTTGTCCAAGGCTCCCTGGTGGTCTGCAGGACCTTGCAAAATGTTCTGCAGATTACATGGAGGACTGAGTTCAAAGGAGTCTCCCTAGGTGGTATATACGTGAGCTGTATTTCAGCACCATCATGACAGATGCTTTCCCTGACACAAGACAGTGCCTGCACCATGCTCAGTGTTGGTATTCCACTAAGATTTCCACATCTGCAGTGAAGGACAGCTGTGTGTTCACCAGACACTCATTTGCAAATGACACATTTGTGTGTGGGGGTACTCGGTTTGCCTATGAAACTTTGCCAGAGATGAAAGCGAGTATCAAAGGAGAGTATGGACACAGCCCACTTTGGCAGTTAAAAACTGGCTTTCCTTTTGGCTGGTTGAAATGTCTGGTTAATAAGACTAGGGTAAGAGTCACTAGATGACACTGTTACATAGTTTCACTTAATCTTTTTTCTTAGTGTCTGTGCTCAGAGTTTGAAGATATGCTGTGTTTCTGTTCCTGTTAATTTATATTGTACCAAGCACCAGAAATATTTTCTGTCTTATTAAGTCTTTCTGGCTAGGCTTTGCTGGAAGGCCAAGCTGGCCCTCTGTGTTGGACAAGTTTAAATACAATTTGCATCCCAGAGACCCAAATTTAACAGCACTGATTCCTCCTATGTTAAGAAATAAATCTGTGAAGATCCTTCACAGAACTAGGAAGTTCATGCCCAGTGAGATGGGTGCTGCAGTGTACTGTGCAGTGTTTTGCCATGGAGAGAGCTGGCCGCCATGGGGACCCACAGCTGCCTTAACTGGAAGCCCCCTTGCCCACCCAGTTCAACCTTGTTCTGCCATGCTGTGGTGGACTCTCTGGAGCTACTGTCATCTTTCTGTGTGGAAACTCTGCTTTCCCTTGGCTCTTCTCCCAGGGGGTGGGAAAAGAGCCTCTGGCCCTAAGTAAAGCCTTGCTTCTCCTCCATCTGATAAGGCTAAAATAGTTAGGCTCACCAGGCTCTATTATTTTATGCTTTCATTTGCAACATCAAGTTTTTATTGTGTTGGAAGCACCGGTATGTAATTATTGACAAGCTCCAGACATACTGATATTCTTGCCACTTGCATACTGTCTCTCAAGGCTTCCAAAGAATGACTTGAGGCATCCCAGGCAGTCAAGTCATGAAATTAAAGTTGAGTGGAAGTGGCACACTTTTTTAAAAATAACTTTTTAGCATGTGTCTGAAAAGCTTTTCCAACACAGTAGTTTTGTGAGCAGCATGACAAAGAGTGCTTTTTGTTGTTGTTGTTGTTTTTGAGCTGTCCTGCTGGAATCATTTACTGTCATTTTAGGTCATTTTAGGGAAGCATCTTTCAACAGTATTAAAACCACAGCTCCCCTAAAAGGTGTTGCTACTGCTGTTCACCGGGGAAAAAATAATTATAAAAAAAAATAAAGGAGAAGAAAAAAAAGTTCCTTACATTATTTCTCTTGATCAATTAACAGCATCTTTTCATTCTTTTCATAGTTCATCCATAATGGAGGCTATTAAAAATTTGTATGGTTGACATGTTACTATATATTTACTTACAAATATATTGAAATAAAATTTCTGTTCTTGTTTTGCTAGTCCGAAGTGCTCTACAATAGTCACAATCTAATGTTCAGATGATAAAAAGTCTTTATACAATTTTAATTTAATTTTATTTTTTCCCCTTTAAAAGTATGAGAATGCAACCAGCAATGGCTGACTTTCTGAACTATAAACTCAGTGAGCTCTATCCAGTGTAGCATCTTATATCAGATCATATTTGCACTCTTTCTGTCACAAACATTTGGTATTGATAAGTATCTAGTCTAAGTTTATTCTCCTTATATCCTTGCCTGCTGAAGGAGCTTGTTTCTCTCCATTTTCTCAATGGAGAAAAAGGACATTGTGTAGTAGGGTTAGATTGTGTACTTAGCCTTAGCTGGTAAACATTATGCTGGATGAATCCTATCTTTAAGTCACTAACAAACTGCATTTTACAGTTCATGTGAACAAAGGAAATGATAAATAGGAGCCCAATATTTATTATTAGTTTGCCTATTGTAAATTCACCAGTAGGGGTGTCTTTCACTGTATTCAAAGATGTGTCTACACCTCTGAGCAGATACAAGCAACCTAGCTTTAATCAAGGTAATTATTTCAACTGTATAAATAATATAACTCCAGCAATACCGAGAGTACCATTGGATGCTACACTTACATTAAAAGCTTGGTTAGTATCTTTAAGTACATCCGTGCTGCAGTGGCTGCCCTGCTGTCAGTGACCTGGATATCTAATTTACACCTAGAGAACTGATTTGTCTGCATCAGTCCCAGACACTTTGACTACAGCATTGTAGACATGCTCTAAATCAGTAGGGTTTTAAATCTGTGATTATACTTGGTGTGTATGAAAGCAAAATTGGGCTGGTATCTTTTCCCATGCAATGCATCTGACGTCTTCTCAAGCAAAGACTACTTAATTTAAGCACAGTCTATTTCGCAAATGCAGAGCCACCAATGTTTTCCTTATGAAACATTTGTTCCCAATTGTAGCCATTAGAAGGTCAGAAGAAGTTCAAAATTACATGATGGAGTTTATCTACTTGTTTGGAAAAATGATCTGGTCATTGCCATAGCAAGTTATATTAAATTGTTTTGGTTGTATGAGATAGGATTTTATATTAATACCATATTCTAAACGTATTTATAAAACAGTTGAGCTTTGGCTATTAGAGCTCAGATCTGTGCAGTTTTATAGCTGAGACATTTGCAAATTTACATTTACATTATTTTGGCAGGGACCAAATATAGATGCATTTCAAAAGAAAAACTTTGGATAATTGCATCATGATGGATCTTTTGAATCTTGTTCATTTCTGCTCTCAAAGATATTAAATCAATACAGATCTCAGGATTGACTGTATGCAATATATGGATGATGTATGTGATGAGGTTTGGATTTTTTCTCATTTATGTGCACATTATATGAATATGTGCCATTGAAGTTGACAGAGCATTTAGGCAGAGTTGCAATGTTAGCGTCATGGTTTATCTCAGGTGTAAAACAGGAATTACAATACATACATATATATATATTTGTAGTAGTAGTACTACAGATGAAAAGTACTACAATCATCTGTTATAAGAAAGAAAAGGTATTCTTGCCCTTTCTCTCCACTATCACTGAAAAATCTGCCAGCTGACTGCTTGATGCTGCTTGTTGTTGCACAGATTTAAGAGGTCTTCCATATGACACAAAAAAGATAGTTCAGCTATAGGTACTTTTCATATCCATAAAATTTAACTATATTATTACTAGTGATTTACCTGTAGCAATTAGAAATTATTTAATTCTCCGAACTATCCTAGTTCTTAGGAGGATAGTAATCCCTCTTTCATTTTTACTAAATTTGAAGTAATAGATATGTAAGACAAAGTTAAATCTGAAATGTGGAAAAAGTAGGAAAAAAGTAAATGACAACAGGAAATGTCATTTTCTTCTTTCAGGACTGCCAGACATTCTGTATAATACAGGATATCCTGTATATATAGTGAAGTCAAATACAAAAAGCATACAGGGCACACACTTTTCCGTATTGTCATGGCAACTGATGCTTTCCCAAACACATAGAAGCTTCAATTTCCAGAGTTTCAGAAAAACAGCAACTGCATCTGGACCTATTGCATGTGCAATTAGTCCAACACTTGTGATTTTCTGAGCCTGTGCAAGCTGTGCTCCATGACTTTCTACCCAGCACTGTTCCAGATGGCATCTTCTTGTTTTTCACGTTCCCTGATGTAACTTCTGAAAGTAGTTAGATGGTGTTGGGATGCTGTGGAGAAGATTATCAAAGATGCAGATAGGTATTAATGGGGATCAGTAGGTATTAATGGGGGTCAGCAAATCTCATTGTCCTAATCTATACACAACTGTAGAATTATTTTTTTCTAAAATTTGCTTCTTTTGTGTGTTTGTTTGTGAGACATCATTCTCACCACCTCTATTCTCACCTCTTCTCTATTTTCACATCACAAGGCCAGATATCCAGACATCCCAGGACACCATTCCTCCTGCTTCTGCAGTGAGAGATTCTACCCTACATTCTGTTCCTCCACATGCTGAACTTCCAATGTTATCAGCAGAAGTGCTGAGTACATAAAAAGTGAAAAATATTTAGATATTAATATTACATAGTAGAATCATTGTAGACATGGAAATTATCACAGCAGTGAAAGTTTTGGTGAAAAAGGACCCACATCCATACTAAAACCAGGCTTCATTAGTTTTGCTCACTGAACAACAGGCCTTTAAATTATGGAATGCTCCTGAATGTACCTCATTATTAAGCCTCTGGTAAGTGTCTTTTCCTCTCAGTCAGTTTGTTTATTCATCCTTGATTCCAAGGATTTGCTCAATTTTCTAGTAAGTATAATATATTTCCTATCCAGATGCCACATGGGATTTCTAGACAATTTACTTATCTGGACAAAATAAATGTCTTTCCTTTGAAGCCTGGAGTAACTCACATCCTTCTCTGCTCTCTATTGGAGAATGAAAAGTCTTTGAGCAAAAGAAGTGAAATCTGCCACGGTGAAATACTATCATATTCTGTTGGATGATCCTGAGTATTTTTTGACAGAATGAGTCAGCAGAGGCTAGAATCATAGTGCATTAACCTCTCCTGTCTCACTCTTCCCATACTCCCAGTTTCTTGGAGAGCTTTTAGACAAATTTGAACAGGCTAAAATGACAGTCTTGGGATTGCAGCAGCTGTTTGAACTGTCTTAGTACAGTGTCTTATCTAAAGTTGGCTGTGACTATTTAATACCAGTGACTTTGTGATGCTGAATTACTTTTTCATCTTTTCCTCTCACCTTTTACTTTGATTTTTGGATGAAAACATTGACCTCTTTAGTTTACTGTTGTTAGGTGGAGTGAGTACAAGATACCAAGCAACCAAGGGGGTTGAGTTTAGGAATGTTTTCAAAATAACTATAAAATATGAAATTTATGTTATCCACAATATGTTGGAGGTCAGTTCGCCCTCAAAACATAATGTCTGACAATTGTGCTTTCTTAGTGTGGGTTAGAAAAAGAATATAGTAGACTTAAAAAAACATCATAATTTAAGAAGTGACACATTTCAACAAAGACATAAAACTGTAGGCAGTACAGAAAAGAAGCAAAACCTTAGGAAACCATTACTTCATTAGGACAAATATTTTATGTCTTTTAAAAGACTCCTTATTAAAAAGGGTGAGCTCTAGACTTTCATGTTTGCATAAAATCATAAATCTGCCATTTGAGAACAAGAAGTTCTTCTTTCTATGGATAAATTGATTTTTATTACAGCTTCATCAAATTTTTTTAAAATACTTAAATCTGAGTATATGGGTAAGAGTTGGCACACAGTTATTCTTAGTCTTTCGTTTTACAAGTGGAGTGGTCGAGCCAGTTAGGAAAGTCAGCACCATCAGTCAGTACGCAATCTGCTGTGAGGCATTAAAAGAACTGAAAAAGAGCTCATTTCCCTACTATTAGCAGGAACATTTACTTTGAGGAACTCCTTGAATAAAAAATATACAAATATACTCTCTTATTTTCCACATTGCTTAGCTTCTCTAGCTCTTTCTTCATTATGCCTTCAGGCAGCCAGGGGATTCCAGATGGTGAGGGAAGGGCTTAGTTTTTGACCAAGGAAATTCTGGGCTTATTTTCTCCATGATGGAGCTGGTAGAGCTCTGTACCCCATGGGGAAATTCAAGACTTTTCTCTTCTAACAAAGGGGAAGAGGGGCAATTCCTGTTTAGATTTGGAAAACTGTAAAATTGCACTCTCTATCAATCTCTTTGTATTTAAGTAGAGAATTTTTGTGATTGTGCATGAGGAAAAAAGAGAAGGGAGTGGGGAAAGGTTAGGCTTTCATCACATTTTCTGGGTCTCCCAATTCATTTAGCCTTATCTGTGTCTTGTAGATTGCAAGCTCTTAGGTGCTATGACTGTTTTTATGTATGCCTTTAATGGGCTATCACTGGTGTACAGCAGATAACTAGTTACAAATTGTTGGGGTTTTCCAAGGAAACCATTTTTACTCCCCCCTTGCCCCCCAAAATGCTGAGAAACTAAAACTGTTTGCATAAAAATGTCAGTTTCAGTAAAACTCCTGATGAATAAAACTTTGGGGAAAATAGTTCAAAATCATCTAAACATGCTGTTCTTACATTTTCTAAACAGAAAGTTCATTATTCAGTTCAGAACTACTTTCATTTTTAAAGTTCAATAAGCTCCTAAAGAAACATTTTATTACAGTTTATAAAATCTTGAAATAATCCAGATGATTTTTTTTTTTTTCCAAAAAAACTTGTTCCAAAGCATTTTGTTATTGTTACTGGTTTACAAACATTGTGAGGTTTTGGCTATAACCAGTAAGATCATTTTGCATGCAGCTCTGCCAAATAGTGATTAATTTCCCCATTGTGCTAAGCTTTGAGGATGGTGGGAAAATAATTACAATAAGAGCTAGATTATTTTGCTTTGTTTTTTAGAATTTATACTTGGGGAAGAAATAAAACTCATGTTGCATGCATCACTTTACTGTTAAAATTTTCATCATGAATTATATTCATTGTTTCTACTGTCTTTTAATTCATGTATCTGCTTTGTGTTCCTTTGTGAAAAAGTCAAAAATCAACATTTAAGGCCACTACACTTGTTGATCAAACTACTCTCCTATTTCTGAAGTTTACCTGCAGCCTCTCTGTTAGCCTACATAAGGATTCCTGAAATTTTCACTTAAAATTGCTCTGTATAAAAAATGCTTTTTTACCTAAAATTATTTTGATACAGAGAGCAGAACTGAGAAAAGCTGGAAGGAATAAGGAAACTTGCCTGGTGTTAAAGACTTACAGCTAAAAAGGAAATGTGCAGAATGGTATAAAGAAAAAAGAACATAAACCTTTGCAGTCAGTCCTTTCTTTCACTCTAATGAGGCATTCTTGTGTGCTTTTCTGCTGCCTTGATAAAATGAAAGATAGAAAAAAGGAACATGATGAGACAGTGGCTGGTGAGAAAGTAGAGGCAAGTAAAAAAAATTGTGGATAACATTGGTTAGATATAGGACTGATAGCAAGAAAAATGTTTCTTAATTTAATTAGAAATAAAGACAGTGAAGAACCATAATGACATAAATTATATTCTTGTAACAAGGTGCTGTATAGACAAGGAACATCATAACATGTAAATTCAAATGTTACTGCTTACAGAACATACATACATTTTATATGCATTTTTAGAAGTGGCACAGTGGCAGTGTGTGATTTATTCCAGGAACAAGGAAACGTGTCTCCTGCTGAACTGCCAGCACTGTTTCTGTCAGTATCTCTGTGTTGCTTGGACTTCTCCCATTCCTGTACAGACTTGGTTAGGTATTGGATAGCTTCTGAGAACTGACTTTAAGCCCTGCAGAATGTAGTTTGGCTCCATACTAGCAGGGGGTATCCCACAGTACTGCAGTACTGTTTGTTCTGTTTAGGAGGCGCTAATTCATATTTATTCCTAAATCTATATCATTCGACAGTTATAAAAATTATTTTAATTAACTACCCTATATGTGGGGTAGATGAAAAACAGGCTACAATGTTACTGCTTGTTTCTAGGTCAAATCTTTCTGGGCTATACTTTTTGGGATATTCTTTTTTATTTCTCCTTTATTTTTACTGCTATCCAGGTAGTTTTCAAAAATAAATGCTTCCATTCTCACCTGTTGAGATTCTGGTTCACATTTTAATTTTCACAATGTAAAGATTCATAAGTACATGAGCAATTACTCAAATTTGCTAGTCATAGTCAGAGATTAATTACAAAACACAGGTTCACAACAATGAGCTTGCCAAAATCTATCAAACATTGATCCCTTTTCATGTCAGCAAATATGGAAATGAAAAAGATAAAGGAAAGGTTCAACTGAAGAGCAGTTGGAACCTGTTGTGTTTCATTCACCTCAACAGATTGGCAAAACATTGTAATGATGAGTCCACCCTTTATTTACAGTATACACAATTTGTGACAGTGGTTTTTATAACTCTGAAAATTACACTTAATAAATATGAGAAGATACAGGTTTTCTTGATTACTTAAACCTAAATGTTTATTCAAGCTTTCATGAGAAGTTTCTCTTAATTTAAACAGAACTAGGGCAGCTGAATGGATGCCATTTTTTTTGATGTGGACTCAGTACATATGACACAAGTCTTAATAACATCTACACTCATTTAACTGGTAAATGTAATCTACAGAGGCTTTGCCTCATGGTTTGCCCATTGCAATCAGAATGAAACTCTAGTTGACTTTTCATAGTTGGATTATATTTAAGGGTTTTATCCTTCATTTTGTGTAATAAAATGATTTCTGGTTTTAATTAAAAAAATCAGAAGAAACGTGTGTAAATATTGCTGCTGTAGTTCAGAGCAATGAGGTATTACTTGTATTTTCCCTTTTGGTGTTGATATTATGTAGAAGTTGGAGACACTAACACATTGTGGATATTGTTGCTGAGAAGTAGAAGGGAAAAAGATAGTCTTGAAACACAGCCTGTGAGATGGCACAAAGCCAACACACTGAAAAATGGCAAACGTCACATTTAACAGCTGGACGCAGAAATATTTCTCTTTAATTTGGAAGGAGAAAATTTTTTTCACAGCAGGGCACTCTCAAAAGAGCACAACATCAAAGAGGGTGGGTCTCCCCAGTCAAATATCATCTGGCTCCAGTGATGGAGCAAAATGAATGAACTGTCAGGACTTTTTTCCAGTGTGTATGTTTTTGCCAAGTGAAAAGTAAAAGGTTCAGTGGCTTGTTCTGATCGCAGACCAAATCCTGATAATGGAAAGCTGATTCCTTAAAGTCTTCCTCTGATCAGCTGACAGGCAATGTCTGAAGAAGACCCCAGATTGATTGATAGTCCACTTTGTATTGATGGCCCCTGCCACCCTTAGAGATAAGTGAGATATGCCAAATGCTTAACAGCTCTGGAGGGCTCCTGTGATTGTGACTCAAGCAATGTTCTAATCTAATGTTATAATCCTCACAGAAACAAACTATCTTCCAAAGAAACTGAACATGAGACTTACCAATACCAGACCTGCACTCTGGCAAAAATAAGTAAATAAATAATAAAAAAATTCACCACCAGAAAACCATTTCACATTCTTCAACATGTGTCAACTAGAAATATCAGTGTTACACTTTAATGCACCCTTTTCATCTGCTTGTTGATTCTGACTTCAGCTCTGAAGTAGTTGCACCACTAAATATCACCATGCTGTGTTTCTGAGAATCCTATAATCTAACAAATTTGAAGAAATAATACAGCACAAACATTTTTCAATATAAAAATATAGTGGCACAGTTTGTACAGCCATTACTCATTTGTTTTATGAGGAATCTCAAGCATAGTTTATCATATACTTTATTACTTGACCTTTTAATCATCATCTGGGGAACTTAGCATTCCAGACATTCCAAAATATTCCAAACTAAAAATATCAGTGTGCCTCATTATTTAAAACTCACAAAGGAGTTAAATATATTTTCTAAAATATGTCATTTTAACTCATTTATGGTGAGTCTTAATGATCTCAAAAATGGGACATTTAAAAAATAACAGAAAGAGTTATCTGTGGATTTTCTGTTGTATTAGTAAATGGATGCTCTGTTGCGATAGATGTTCTACTTTTGCATGTAAAGGCAGTCTCTACCCATATTTGCTTGCAATATTAGAGTGAAAGTAAACAAATGGTACACACATATATGAACAAAAGAAAAAAATAATTATCAAAATCCCTGTTTTCTACAGCTGGGGGATCAAGACACAGGGTTTAAGTACTTACTGTAAGTCACGTGAAAAGCTTTTTTCAGAGCAGGAACTCAAACCAGACATCTGCAGAGTAATTCCAGTGTCTGATCAGAGGTGCTTAATGCCATTTTAGATCCTGGAAAGTATCTAAGACATCCACACATGACTGACAGGTAAGGTACAGAACATAGCAGGACATGCCTGCCTTCTGGAGCAGTTGCTGCAGGCTCAGCAGGATACCCAGGGCCATCAGAAACAGCAGTGAGACCTTGTGCTTAGACACCTGAATACCTCTGTCACAGCAAAGTAATGATCTTGACATTGCTTGAAAGTGAGGTGACTTGTGGAAGGGCTTTAATTTCAGAACTTTAAAAAAAAAGGTTTTTTTTTTTTTTTTTTTTTTTTTTTTTTTAACAATTAACTAATTTTTGCTAGTTTTACTACAGGATTGAGAATGTGTCTGTGCTTGAGAAGCTAAGTACTTATCTAAACCAGTCCCTAAAAAAGCCTAAGTGTTAGTCTAAGTACTAGAGCTTTAAGAAATCCTGAAGGTAAAGAAAATAAGGAGAAGCTCCAAGTACTTCAACATACTTTGTGCTTTTTCTACAAACAAAATCATTAACGTAGCCAGCTTCATAGTGTTAAATGATAGCTGTGCCATGTGTTCTTTTTATAACACTTTAGTATGTCTAAAAGTATCACTAAGCACTGAGGCTGGGATTTATAAATCTAAAATCTGCTACCTGCCTGGAAATGCTAATTTGCACATAGACATAGTTTCATGCACCATGCTGTGAAAACACAATCTGGAAACATGTTTTGGAAATGTACTCGACAGAAATTACAGGAGTAAAGACTCCAAAGTGGTGCTTTCCCTGTCCCATCAGCCTTTTCTTGGTAAGTAGTAAGGTAAGCCCTGAGGCACAATTGAACAAAGAATCTTCCTCACTCTCCTTACTACTTCAGTCCTTTTTGTGTATTAGAACCAGGGCTGTTTAGAATAACTTCCAGTCTTTTGATCCTGAGTGATTTTTCTAAGGTCACTGGGTAATCAGTGAGTCAACTTCAGAGATATATACCACTCATGTGTTTCAGCCACATTGCCTAGCTTGATGCTGAATGATGAAATCTGCCAAAACTTGTTTTTGTACATCCCGCTTTGACGTGTTTTCCTCTGTCACGTTATGTTGTGGTTAGCTATTTTGCTCTTTTAATTCTTTGCCCAGCTGGATGGGTGTATTGACTATATGGAAATAGGCTGAAAGAATATCTCAACTGAAAGACAGAGGACCTTTCTTGGTTGCTTGTAAAAGAATGAAAAACTATGAAACAAATGTTTTTAAATTTTACTTTATGATGCTTAAAGGTTTTGAGAAACAGCAAGAAAAAGGCCAAAGCTCTGTCATTACCTTCAAAGGAATTAAATCAGCTGCTGATTTTTGATTGCTGTTTTCCTTCCTTCCTTCCTTCTTCCCTTCCCTTCCTTCTTCCCTTCCCTTCCTTCTTCCCTTCCCTTCCCTTCCCTTCCCTTCCCTTCCCTTCCCTTCCCTTCCCTTCCCTTCCCTTCCCTTCCCTTCCCTTCCCTTCCCTTCCCTTCCCTTCCCTTCCCTTCCCTTCCCTTCCCTTCCCTTCCCTTCCCTTCCCTTCCCTTCCCTTCCCTTCCCTTCCCTTCCCTTCCCTTCCCTTCCCTTCCCTTCCCTTCCCTTCCCTTCCCTTCCCTTCCCTTCCCTTCCCTTCCCTTCCCAATACAGCTTTGATTAGGAAGGATTTAGGATTAGGATTTTTTCATTTGCCTCTCTGTTTTTAAAGCATCATTTCCTTTTTAATCTCTTCCCCCCCCCCCCCCCCCCCCTCCCCCCCCCGGTCTCTACATAATGAGCCTAAATTGGCAACACTTTTTCTTTTCATGCTCTGTGCTGGATATAAACGAGTCTGCAGAGAACAAGCTAGGTCTGTTGCCTCCCCATGTTGTTCTGCAACCAGCTCTGCCTGGGAGTGCAGCACAGTAAGCAGGATGGGAATACCAATTACAAGCAAAAGAATGACCTTTGCCCAGAGTACCACTGCTTTTTCTGTCGTATACTGGAACTGTCAAAAGGGTGCAAAAGCACACTCAGAAGAGGCCATGGTATATCAGCAGATGCGTCAGGAGCAAGCATTGCTCCTTTACAGGCCTGTCTGCATGGGAACATTTCCAACTTCACATGCACGTTTTCTGCCTTGTCTTCCCTTTTTGCCCTGATACTGGGTAACTCTGGTTTGTGTTATGTGTAATTCTCCCCTACTCTAGGACAAATACAGGTTAGTGTCCAAACAAACTGTTGAGACTTTTCTTTAAAAAATAATAAAATCAAGTCTGCATAATCAGCAGTGCATTGCTCTCATGACACTTTCTGGAATAAGGCCCCAATCCTCCAACTGCTTTCACAGATGCTTGATTTCACACACGAGTAGTCCCATTGAGATCAATGGGACTACAACATGTGCGTAAGTGTTTGCTGGACTGGGGTCTAAGTGAGAGATGAAGACTTTCACCTAGCACAGACAGTTCAAAACAATGTTTATAGTTTCATATGCTATAATCCTTTGAGAAACATTAAATCTAAATAGTTTTTAATATTAGTTGGCAAGTATTCTCTTCTATAAAGTTTGCTAGATGATGCCTGCTAGATTAAAGAGAAGAAACATTAAGCAGATATTATGAGATGTACACGCCATATCAGATATGTCTAATTGTGCAAAATTGCTTTGAATAGTGTGAGCAGTTAAAGATCATTGGCTGTCAGGATACATTTCTGTGCATTTTCACAGAGGTGTTGCATCTCAGGGAGTGCATTGCCAACAAACGTTGGAGAACGTTTTACTCTGATTTTGACCTGTGAGGCCTCCTGAAGTTTCCTCCTTGATCACTTATTTCAGATCTCTATTCTGTTTACAGTTTATAGCCATTCAGAATGCTTTAGTGCAGTTAAGAACATTTGGAAATTATTGTGTTAATTCAAAGTATAAAGAAATTGACATGATTTTACATGCAATATAAAAATTTCAAAACCCAAACCATTGTTTATGTGAGCTGCTCCATTTTCTAAATGGTAACAAAATATTATACAGTTATTTAAAAATAAAAAATTAAGCACTTCAAAGTAAGTAAGTAGTTATTGACATATTTATTACACATTCTGTAGTAACTAGCTTTCATGATCTACAATAGTGGTAATGTTCTTATTTCATCATAAGCCAACAAGATTAGATGTTATCTGCATCACAGATACATATATTTTTATACATATTTATATATATCTGTCCATAGAGAATCTGAAGTCATAGTTTGTGTCAAAACAAATCAGTTGGTCTTATCAAGTAACAGAATATATAAGAATTTACAACCAATGGCTTTCTGAAACAACATCTGTACGGATGAATAAGAGAACATTCCAAACATTTCCACTTATAGTAAAATGAGATTGTTGACGTGTATACTACTATTTTTCATACTGGTTTTATGTGTGTGGTTGGCTGTTACAGACTTAATAATATTTATTAGGCATCAAAGTTAGAGTTATCGCAATGCGATGAATAGTTATTTCTTTATATTGGCTAAGAATAATTTGATTGTTTATTGTACAGGTAATATAAAATACAGTATGTCATTCACAAAGTGTTCCAGTCTTTAAGATGTGATCTTTGTAAAGGATGTGATTATATGATGTTATTATTATCTATCAACATCAGTATTTCTTTTTAGTTAAGCTGTATTTGGAGAATTTTCCGTGCATTGCTATTTGCTTCTGATTTTCATTATATCTCTCATTTTTTAATAAATGCAGACTAAGAATTATTCCTCACATATTTGCTAAATGGCCTGGCTTAGTCACCAAACTAGTGAATTAAAGGAGAAAGTTGTGATAGTTAAATGCATCTACACAGTTTTCTCATTCAGTTTGTAACATTGAGAAGATGCATATTCAGAAGGGCCCTCCTACTCTGAATCAGATGCCCAGCTCCTAACATTCAAAGTATTTAAAGTCTAAAAGCATTTGTTATTTAGACCACTGTTATTATTAAACAGGAATCCAGTTGTTGATTGATTTTCAGCCTGAACTACACTCCTTAGCTGTAATCTGTTCAGGAAAGTTTTCTGTTTGCTTCCTCTTTTTCAGTTCCTGCAACATCTTATGAACTTTTCAAATTTTCTGGATAAGATCCTTTGACAGTGTGTTGATTTCAAAGGGAGCTGAGCACCAACGTACTACACAGAATCCAATCTAAACAACTAACTTATCAAGCCATGCATGTAATCCAGTTTGTTTTCAGTATGACATGATTAGAAATGCTAACAAATAAATACATACATGTCATAATAAACACTAACGCCCATTGGCATTTTGCTTAACATTTGCTGCCTTAGGCAAGCAATTACTGAATTTTAATGTGCACTTACACATGTGAATCTCAGAGCTTGTCAGAAAAGTGACTGTTATTTCTTCTGCTTTAAAAAAGAGAAGACCTTCGTTGTCATTTGTAAGTAAGTCAGCTATTAGATCTCCCTTCTACCAATAATATGACTGAATATTGTCTCCCAATCTATCAGAGTATATATGTATTCAACTTAACTTACAGAATACTCTATAGCATAGGTTGTATACAGTGCTGGAGAGAAACTGAAAACAAACACAAACAAACAAACCACCAGCACTACCAACTAAAAGAAATGCCAGTTTTCTTCAAAGGAAATAAACAGGGGAACCAGCCGAAAAAGGACCATATAGGTAAATAAATCCCATACCTTTTTGCTTGTATCTTTCCAAAAGTCAAAGTGAAAAAAGGACAGGGAAACATGGCCTGAGTGGTTGAGCCACTGTAGACCCTAAGGAGAATATTGGATTCCAAGGTTTAAGGTGTATCATAAAAATTGGCCTTCAGTTGGTGGGTCTTGCTGGCTCTAAAAAGAGGATGCATGGAGGACTGCCCACCTCCTACAGAGTGGCAGTTACATGCCACTGTTTAACAAAGACTGCACTTTTTGGCATTATTTTAACCTCTTTTGGTATACAGTTATCTGTAGTGGATATTGTAGTGCTGTTATATCGAAAGCATGGGTTCACAGTAGTGACATTTGCACCATGTAGAGACTATCCAGATTTGATGTCCAAGCTAGCATAGAAAAACTTTCACTGTTGCTTTGGTTTGTAGGTTCCTACCTTGTTACTGAAAGAATATAGCTTGGATGGGTGCTTCCGTATCTGACATGTCAAACTGTTTAATCATAACCTTCTTCTGCATATTTCCAGTGGTTTATCCATGCTTTTTAACAGAGTAACTGATGATTTATAAAAGGTACGTACTCACCACAAGCAGTCCTTGCTGTCCTGACTCTTCCTACTGAAGTCAAAGGTAGAACTGCTTGTGGGAGAAGGCAGCTAATGTAGAATGATTTGAAAATCCTGTGACCTTATGCATGTGATGTCAATAAGAATAGCAATGAACAGCAAAAAGCAAGATCCTCTACTAATGGTAAGAATTAATTCTTGCATGTTTTGTGGTTTTCTTCACATTTCTTTTGATGTCTTGCAACATGAAAAACTATTCTAATAGCTAGTTTTAGAATACAAATGTACATACAAAGAAAAAATCCACTTCAGGACCAGTCTTTTCTCTCTCTGCCTGCAAGGAAAATGAGAGGTCAATTAAGTTGTATGCTAATACCTTTTTTATTTGACTAAATGGAAAAATAAAATGCAGGCAGAATTTCAAAAGACACAATCCTTCACCAGGCCATGGAAAGAGAACAAAGGAAAGCAGCAGATACAGAGGAAAGAACTCCAATGAACTGACCATGTTTCCTCTCCCTGTCTCTTCTGTTAAATTGTTTTTAAGTGCTTCACAGCTTGGCTTTCTCTGTGGCTGTGCTATTATACTTAGGCTCCTTTATTCTAAAATTCTGTGGTGTCTATACCAGCAAATGGTACAATAGTCTTTAGCATTGGGATTTTATTTGTCCCATCTGTCCAGCTGAGGCAAGAAGCAATACTGTCTCAGCATTGAATTGAGAGTTCTCAGAAGGTTCATTATTCATTTATCTCTTATACAACTTAAATCTTACATGGTCTTACCTAGACTTAGCATGTTGCCAGTTTGACAGAAGTTCTAGCAAGTGGTGTTTATTTTCTTAGTAATAACTGTTCACAGATTTTAGAGCATCACTTAATGTGAGATGCTGCATGCTTTAGAAAATATATTATTAATGTCATTATGTATTGCTATCATCTTCAGCATTATAAGTTTCAGCATCTACAGCTTCCAACTAATTATCAGTAATAAATCCAATAAGTAATAAATCCAGTCCTTCATAGGAAGGACTTATTCCCTTGGATTTGTATGTGGTTGCTGTTAGAAGAGGAACTTTACTAGTGTTGGTACATTGGCATCCTAACTACTTTTTCGCCATGTAATCCAGTTGGCATGCATATGTAAAGAATAGCAGTGTCAACTTGTAAGAAATATGGTATACTCCATGCACTTCTGTATCTATAGCTTGAATACTGAGTAAACCGGTGTTGGTATGGAGTGGAATAGATATATACATACATATATATAGAGAATATATATATATAAAATATATAAATTATTAAATATATATATATGGAATAGATATATACATACACGTATATAAATATATAAAAGATTTTTGTTGTGCTGGATGCACTTAGGACTTTCTTGGAAAATGATGTTGGTTTTGCTGTATTCTGAAGTCAAAATTAAAACTGTGAAATAATAATATATTTCACATTCTGAGTCTCTAGATATGTAACATATCTGTAACCTAATAATAAGTAGTCAAACACTACTAAAAAGATAATTAATTAGATGTGAATTATTCAGGAGGAACATAAGGAATGTCAAACAAGAAGGTGGGCGCAGTTCTCTTTTATCAAACTCTGGTCTCCATCAGTAGACTGGTGCACTACTCAAAACTCTAACAGACCATAAACTAGGTATCTTAACACTTTGAAACATTTCAAGCAAAAGCAAAAACAAAACTAACAAATAATAAAGAACCCTTAATATTAGACAAAAACAAAAACAAACAAACAAACAAAAAAAACCCACTAACAATTATTTGTGGTCAGAAGAGGGAAAAGGTCCTGTAAGTAGATTAGGTAATGCTTCCAGGTGTAATCAAAGCAGAGAAATGCAGCAACTAATTTTTTTTCCACTGTTCAGATTAATGAGTGTTGTGAGATACATGCATTCTCCACAAGGAGCTGAGGAAACAATATTTTATTTTAACATGATGCTCCTGCAATATATTAAAGTTATGCCAAAGTGGATGGAAGTAGTGATCTAATGAGGAAGTCAAAAATTTTCAGTAAATTCAGTTTACCACAGGATTCTAAAGTTTTTGTTGTTGTTGTATTGTTTTGTTTTAATAGCTACTGTAAGTGTTGAAATATGTATGGATGTGTAATGCAGATACAGGTGAATATGTTTGCTATAATGTCCAAGTTCATGCACTGTGCTACAGGTTTACTTTTTCTCTGTTATAGCAAGACATATTTCACTCCACTCCTTCATGATGGCTTCTTCAGGCTTCTTCATATTGTGTTTGCCAGATTTAGACAAATCTAAAATGACTAAGAACTGGTGCACAATGGTAATATGAGTAATAATAACCACAATAGTTAAGTATTTCCTGATCTGAACCAGGCTTATGCAATTTGACAAACAGATACAATGTAGAATTGCTATTTTCCTTTCAATGTTAGGGTGTCTACAGGTGGGTTTTCATTTTTGTAACAATGGTGATAAGAATGCTGTGGGGTGAATTCTGACACTGCAGCTTTACTTGCAATGTCAGTAATATTGCCCTGAGAAAGGACAGAGCATAGTGTCACTGATGCAAAAGAATTTGCAAGAATAAAGCTTTTAGAAACACCTAGTCCTCCAAGATATTTAGATGAAGACGTTCTCGGCAACGTCTCGGCAACATAGCATCTTTTGTCACTTCCACTGCAGTTGATTCAAGGTGAAAGAAAGGGTGATTATGACTCCCACCTGTGGAAAGCAGAGTTATTGAATGTTTACTTTGTTATTCCAGTCTTCTTCAGCAGAAATCACTGTTCTGCTATGGAATAATGCAGAGAGTGACAGAAAACTGATCCATAGGCACAAAAAAGAGGATAGAGCAAAATGATCTAGAACCTGCGCTAGATTCATAAGCATTTTTGTAGAGTGGTTCTACCATCCTTGGCACTTCAGGTCAAGGCCTTACAGAGAGAGCTCCAGTTCTGCATGTTCATGACAGGTTTTAATTTTTCATGTCAGGTCATGACTGTCCATATACACAAAGTTGTGATTAGGTCCACATGTATCCAGATACGCTGTCAGTACTGACTGCATCTGTCTTTGTCTTCTTGTTTCACAGAATTTGGAGATTAGATGGTATCAACTCTTCATTGATGGGAATTGTTTTTGCCTGATGTTAAGCAGTTTATTGTTACATTAGTAAACACCACATAAATGAATAGATAATAAACACTGTGCAAAAACTGTTTGTATAGATATTGCCAAAATTATTGCAGCCAAACACTGTTAGTCATTATTTTTTTCCTTCTTTTCCTTCTTGCAGGCTGATTTCCTGTATAACTTTTCAATTTCCATCACAGGTTTTTATTGCTTGGCATATTCTGTTCATATATTCAGTGTGCATTAGCATGTTTACATGAGAACAGGTTCCTGCTGGTAATCAACAAGCTACCACATTTAAAAAATAAACCAAACCACCAGTATTTGTTCACCTCTGAGGGTTCCTTCTGTTTTGCCTGATTTTATGCCACTACTCAGCATCTTGCTTCTCCAGCCCAGGAGTTTCTGGCATCTTATCACAGTCACTTGGGAGCAAATGATAAAGATCTCTGTAGACACTTGATTTCCCTGTGTCTCATGCCCTAGAGATGAATATACTGGTCCCAAGTACTTCCAATCTCTCTTGGTCAAGAGCAAAAGCAAGGCTGGCTCCTGAATTTTAAACTGCTGTGTGGAGAATTAAAGAACTACATTCTGCTTTCCATGTATGTCTTTGTATGCATTGTATGCACTTTTAATAATTCAGAAATGTTGAACATATTCACATAATTTCTGAGATTATTTTCTTAATACTGAAATCAAAATTCAGGCTTGTTAATTTGCTTTCTCTACAAATATTCAATTAAATATAGTAAATATTTCCCCTTTAATTTGCAGAATTAGTACTTTCAAGGAAACAGATTGAGTTAAGCTCATACAATTTCAAAAGGGAAATTATTTTTTGGTGTAGGATTATTATCTAGGAGCAAAAGAGGACCAAAAGATTAGGTTTGCTTTGGATAATCACCTAATTGTTCAGATGCAACTCTGAAGTTCAACGAAGTAAGTGTGTAACAGGTAAAAAGCATATGAGACCACGTGCTTTTACTAGGAGTAACACTTCCTAGACATCATTTTTAATAAAGTCAGAAGGATGGGTGTATACAAAATACATATCTTTACATGTCTAATACTCCAAAGCAACTATATTCTTTGACTTCAGAGGGAGCAACCAGTGCAGAATAGAGACATAGTACTGCCTTTTTTTAAGAAATTACCCTAACTGACTCTCATGTCCTTAGCAGAAATGTCATATTTAGGAAAACTATGATTCCCTTAGGAATGATTTCTCATTCACTACTTCAAAAAATTATGAGTCTCATGGGAACTTCTAAAGGCATCTTCAAATCTTTTTCCTTCCAGTCTCATTTTTTTTTGTCTTATGAGTCCTACAGCTCTCTAATGTGCCACATGAGGTTGCTGAAGTACATGTTCTTGCTGCAACTGAGATGTGAAGGAAGGGATACTTGTTTAGGGATCACTATTGCCCCTTGCTCAGATGTTGCAGTGATTTCAATGCAGGCTTTACATCCAGATTTTCTTGTTTATCTGGCAGTTCATTATTTAAGGCCAGCCTGTCAAAGTAGGTTAAATATTCTTTGGGAAACATGGTCACATCTTTGAGACACCACAAACATGTTTAATACAAAAAGATTGGCTTGATAAAAGGAACATGATAAACTTGCATCCCCCAAAATAGTTTTCTGCTGTTCTGCTGTAGATTTCTAAGAGCATCAGTATGCAATGACAAATCTCATGGCAATAAATTCCTGGAAAAGGCACAGAGAGACACCAGCACAGCAGTGAAAAAGATTGCCGATGATTTGTTCTAACTACTTGACCTTATGACCTCTTCCCCAGATATATGACCAAGATGGGACACTGCAGCACTTTATTGATGGTGGAGAACCCAGTAAGTCAAGCTGGATGAGGTACATCCGATGTGCAAGGCACTGCGGGGAACAGAACTTAACAGTGGTTCAGTACAGGTAAAGTATGTTTCATTTACTCAATGCAGCAAAAAGAGGTTTTTACTTAAAAATCAGACTGTAACTGTCATCCATGTCACCTTTGATTGCAAAGACAGTGGTAGAGCTTTTGTGAATGTGCCATTCAGGGCAATAGAAAAGCTACAGAGTGTAGTGAGAAGAGGTTTAACTTTGCTACCCAGAAGTTGAGGCCATTGCAGCAAGCACATCAGGCCGGGCACTCCTGGGTGCCACTTGTGTGCTGATCACACTGCACAAAGCACTCTGCTCGTTTTCAAAAGGTCTGATCAGATGCATGTGTATAAAGCAGTCTTCTGCACTTCCTAAAGGTGTGTGCACTAGGGAAAGGAAAGAGCCCCACTGGAAATGAGGTTTTCTGAAAGAGTCAGTCATGAGCCACGTGTGCACCTATGGCTTATCTGCAGAGTGCACCTGCTAGCCATGATTGTTAGTGCTTGTGCCTCTCAGGCTGCTGGATAGAGAAGGTCAAAAGGCAAAGACAATGTAAAGAAATTATGGTGCATTTTACTTTATACTTGCAAACAGATCCAGAAAACCTAGACAATGCATTACATAAATACATGACCTCAGCTATAAACAAACCTTTTGTCTCAGAATCAGAAGCAACTGCTTGGCCTTATTAAACATGATAGGAAGTACATCAAAGATTGGCCTGTGTTTGCCAGCCACAGTGAGCAATACTGGTTTTGGCTAGTTGTTTTAGAGAGTGGAGTTTCTTTTCTTTTTTTTTTTTTTTTTTTTTTTAGAAGGAATCTTAAACTTATTTAAAGTATCTTTAAAATTAAAAATAAAACATACAAAAGCAAGCTAAAATGAAATATATATAAAGTTTGATTTTCCCATAGGGTTCCAATTTAGCAACGGTAAAATTTTTCAATTGCATTTTCAGCTTTTTTATTCTCTGGCCAGTTGACTAAATAATGCTACACTTAAAAAAATAACAATCCTATTTATACATTACAAATCTTTTATTATACCCTTAAATATCTGATATTTATAGCTAAAATCCTGTCTGATTTTAAATAAATGCAGTGGATAATGAATAAGGATTGCTGTGATGAAAGAGTATTTTTGTAGGTATCTTGTGAAGTATTTCTCGGTGTGGCAGGGTGTGTGCGCATATATACATAAATATATAAAAATGTGTACATATATATAGATGACAAACCTAAATGGAACATGAACATGAGAAAGTCATTACACATCTGTCAATATTAAGTGGATTTTACAACTTTCCTTTCATGATGGAGTTTTTTACTTAGAGTTCCCTCTGTTGATCTGTTTTTGATTACTTCAGATCTTTATAAAATGAACTACAAAAACACAATTTAAAAAACTGGCATCCATCACAAGTGACTGCATCCAAGTGTAAGAAAATAGAAAAGTTGGACACTGAAAAACCGGCCTAATTTTTATTGTACATGGACGTCCTCCTCACAGAAAGTCAGCTGGTTTAAATTCATTCTGTTATGATTTGTAATATCTAAATGGAATTTTCTTCAAAGTGCTCTTGATTGATTGACCCTTAGCTGAACGTTTTGTTTTTATTTTGAGGCTGACAATAATGTTTGTTGGCATGTGTTCTGCTTCAACTGCGTTGGGACGCCATGAAGCTATCTTTATGAGTCATCCAACCACAATACTAAATACATGTCAGCAAAGGAAATATTATCCGAAAAGGGAAAAATCCCTTTGATGTACTTCAGCATGCAGAGATTTCTGCGAGTTTTGGAAGCTCTGCACGCTTGTAAGGAACGGTGTACGCTTACACTTTTTTTTCCCGGCCTACTCCAAGCCTCACAGACCACCCATTGCTCAAAAACAGTTCTGCTCTTTCAGCGACGAAGTGTGTCATTTGGTTTTAGCACATTCATTTGCTGGGCTGCTGTGTTTATGTTAAGGGAAGCCAAACTGAGAGATGAAATGTTACAAGGGTGAAGTACAAAGTAGACTCAATTTTTCTCAAGTTAGGAGATACTGGTAATTTATAGCATGGCTCTGATTTTCATTTTTATGTAACAGTGGAAAGAATTAATGAAATGTGCAGTGCTGGGAAGAAAGAGAGAGAAGAAGAGAAGAGGAGGAGGGAAGGAGAGTGAGACACAAAGGGGAGAGTTTTTGTCAGATATTCATAGAACAGTAGGAAAACCATTCTGCTTAGCTAGCAGTGCCCTCCTGAGACAGGGTGGCAGTAAGTGAGGAAAATAACAAGATAAATGAAATTTTTGCAGCTGCTAGTAAAATATTGAGAATCTGCACTTTTTTATTGATCTTTATGATCCTGTTGCCAAGAGCCACTTTGCGGTGACAAAATATGTTGACAAGTGCATATCTCACTGCCATGAAAAATGTGGTAAAGGATTCTCCTTATGTCTGCAGTGTTATACAAGGAACAAATTGCATTGCTACAGCCAATTCTTTATAGAAAGTCTAAATTTAAGGCCTACCAACCCTAAACACTTTTATCTTGAACTTCAGGCTAACGTTTGTAGCAATTCTTCACTGAGAAAACTGGTTGAAGCTTAACATTATTTTATTTATTTATTTACTTATTTGGTATATAGATGTTTTTCTGCCTTACATAAGCTGTTATAAAAAATAGTCATTTCTTGGGACTTTGATGGTACCATTTTGGTAGGTAATCCTTCAGATGGAGTAGATTGTTCTTCTTGTATATATTGAATTTCTATCCATCTCACATAAGGGTATTTTACTGTTCCGTGTGAAGCGTAAGGGAAAAGGCACTACAAACTATAAACATTTTTATTTTATCTTGTGCCTGAATCTAATCTTACACAGTTTTTGTCCCTATGTAAAACTGTTAATGGTAGAAGTATCACTCTGAAGCTATTTACACCAGTGCATGATCAGGATAAGGCTGTAGCTTTTATACTACAGACTTTAGGATTTTTCATTTTTGGTCTAGGATTATCCACAGTCTTCCCACAGAGTGATGTGATAATGTTTAAGGTAACACTAGTTTATACTTACTCAAGGATCATCAATGTTATCCTCATGTTTCGTACAGAGGAAGAATTCTGTGGTTGTGTGTTCAGATTGACTCCATTTTTTGCATTTTCCTAAACCAAAGTCTATTTTACTCAATAATCCAAGATCTCTCTTTTTGGTGGCATACTTCTCTAATGAAAGGACACATCATACGATAAAAAACCTCTGGATAAAAGCACTCATTCAAATTAAAAGAACCGTCATGTATTTACTCCTACAATTTATTAACTTCAGCTTAGAGAGTAAATGCAAATCTGTTTCAACCGGTTACCCCACTGAACTGTGTACATTGTACAAAATGAACAAGGTGTTGCATTTCTAAAATAATTTTCAAAGGGACATTGTAAGAAAATATCAGTCTTCTCATAAAATCCTAACATTAGTGTAAAGTTGGTATTTAAAACACATTAGTTACAAATTAGTTAAGAGCAATTTGTTAGCTGCACTACAGAAACCTGCCAAAGTCCTTTACTGAGGATAAATTCAGTTTTAAAATATTCAGTAAGATATTAATTTAGTTATGTGCAGAAATGGTTCCAAAACCATGGATTTCTATTGTAATGCTGTGCATGATAAGAGGAGTGCTCTATTCCTAAATTCAGCATTTTTTCTTTTTCTCTTGATTAGGTCAAATATATTCTACCGGGCTTGTATAGATATCCCACGGGGTACAGAGCTATTGGTGTGGTACAATGACAGCTACACATCTTTCTTTGGAATCCCTCTCCAGTGCATTGCACAAGATGAAAATTGTAAGTTCCTTCTGTATTTCTTCCAGCACAAGCCAGAATTCCTGTTTCATATCTAATCAGTTATATTCCTAGGATATTTTAAGACATATTAAATGAAAGTGGCTATATAATAAGTGGCTATATAGTAAGCTTGATGTATACTAAATAAAACTCCGAAGCTGACGCACTTAAGCTACCAACATCACAATATAATTACATAATTAAACTGAGGTGTCTGAAAGTGTGCAGGTCCAAGCAGATTTCCCGTTACAGCAGCCCCATTTAACTTAGTAGTGTGTGGAATCACTATTCCTTATAAGTGGTTCACTATTAGTAGTATATTCTTAACTGATTTAAGGATAGCTTGGCTTCCTAACCGGTTTTTAACTGATTTAAGAAGAGCTGATTTAATTCTTAACTGATTTAAGAAGAGCTTGATTCTCTCCATTTGTTACAAGACCTATCACAAGAGACTGGGTAGCCAAAAGAGTAATGTACTGTAGGTCCATCAGGCCTCTGTTAGCGACTGTTCATTCTGTTGCCCGAGTACCTTGAGAAATGCTTTGTCTGTGTGACTGTAGAGATGAGTTTCTTATAGTTAAAAGATAAAATTGAGCTCATCTCAATATAAGTTGAGCAGAAATAGCCTGAAATGACAATGAACTTCCATTCCATCCTGACCATCCCCATTTTCATTCATACTTGTACCCCTTCTCAATATTTTATTTTACTAGGAATCATCACAAGATTAAGCATGAAACTTATAACACAGGACCCAATTTTTATTGCAATCAAGTGCTGGATACCTTTGTCTATAATGGGATTAGGTGATCCAAGCACACCTTTCAATTTCACTATTTTCATGTGGAACTTAATTAGAAGTTGCATCAAAGACTTTTTTTTTTTTTTTTTTTTTTTTTTTTTTTTTTTCTGTTTTGACAGCTATGTATGTCTACATGGTGGAAGAAACCAATAATGGATGCTTGACTGACTTTGGTCTAAAGTGACCCTGTGGTTGCTCATGTATAATCAATTATATATAGGATACATTTTTTCCATTAGGCATTTGGATACTTAAACAGCTATTGTAAGAACTCTCATCTTGTAGCAACTTAAGTAGTGAACCATGGGGCAATAAAACAGTAAGATAGCAGGGATTAAACTGTCAAAAATAAACATCCTTTTTCATCTTGAGTTTTCAAATCTGTTGGGCTTGAGAAGAGTTTAAAAGAAATTAAATTACTAGCAGTAATGTTTGCTGATTAAACTCATGCTCTGCAGTGTACAACGTAGAAATACTATTTTTTCTGTCATGAGCCAAAGCTTTACAAAACTTTTGTTTGAAAAGCACAGCATTATGGTTAAATTTATAAATATTGTGACTTGTTAGTTTTCTGTGAGAAAAGTTTGATTTTTTTCTGCAGAGAGAAACTGACATGAGTAGATGAAATTCATCTCTGGGCTTGGAGCCAGTTACAGGCTGCTATAAGACTTAAGTACTACTTAAACCCATAAGCATATCTACTGCACAGAAGTATTTTGACTCAGTGGAAAATTTGATCTTATTGCTTCCATGGACTTCTATGAATAAAATTAAAAGAAAAAAAAATAAAGGGAAGAAGGAAAAAAAAAAAGAAAGGGATCTTTTTCTTATGCGAGGTTGCTGTGGGAAAATGAAAGTTACCTCTTGTTCTGAACATTTTTAGAGACATGAAAGATGTCCAGATTATATGTCTGGAAACTTGTAACAGACAGACCCAAGGATATAACTCTGCTTAGAAATCAGGTACTCAGATACTCCAAAGAAAAATACAGTAGAAGGGACCTCAACTTAAGTATATAAATTAGCATATTATATTAGGAACATTGTGATTAAGAAAATAAAGTAAAACATAACTTTTTGAAGTAATTGGTATAATATAATGTATTACCATAATGTTAGTTTTTATTACACTTTTATTATATATTAAATGATGTTAGATTATTCCAGTTCATAAATGAAATTTAATTCTCATATTTGCTCTTAGAAATCTATTATAATGACTTACCTAAGCAAAAGTGCAGTTTCCAATCAGGTGTTTAAATAGGTAATTTTTATACACATACACAAGTATAAATGCTTTGTGACAGTAACTAAACGTGAACATGTGGAGACATAGACACATGCATACATATAATTTAAAAGTCTCTATTAAAATGTTATGTCGTGAGGTCGAGCATGACAAAATTAGAAAACATGAGAATGCACTGGTTGCAGGTGGCTTAAGTTATGCTTAGGGTTTTTTTTTGTTGTTTTTTTTTTTTTTTTTGTTTGTTTGTTTGTTTGTTTTTTTTGCATTGTGGTTTAATCTCCCATTATCTGACTCAATTTTTTCCATACGACCCTTGCTTCATTCACTGCATGATCTAGATGGTATGGTAGTCAAGGGATGAGGCAGCTGTTCAACTTTCTTCTGTATGTTGGAATTCCTGCCTTCCTTATCATATGATATCCAAATTTAATACTGAACTGCTTCTTTGTGAGAACAGTTTATTGCAACTGTTGCTGAAATAAGTACCTCATAAGCTGTAGCTTGTTCCTATTTTGTAGGTGGGAAACCAATGCACAAAGATATCTCTGCCTATACTTTGCATTGTCTCATGGTAATCTGACTGCTATTAGCATTAATCATACAGGTCATGGTGAAGTCACTGGCTTTATATTATGTAGGTTGTTTGACTATTTGTGAGATGTAATAATACTCTTAGTGTCTGAATATTTAAAGGATAAGGAAACTATTGCTGCAGGAGATATGTAAACCCTGTTGTATCTCAAGAAGTGTCTGAACAGAGATTTTTTTCTTCATGCTTTCAAAATTCATGCTTGTCTGTGATATAGCAATTGCACATGCTGACTGCAGCATGAAGAGTCAGGGTATCACAAGTACAGCAGTGCTTTCTTTCACATGACAATCTCATTGTATAATAAATGTATATCACAGTCAGGTTTCTCTGAGTCCTGTCAGTCTCAGATACCTCCTTGTATGAATTTTCATTCTAGTGTTACAGAATCAGCATCATCCATTCAGATCACTGTCTTGTTCAAGCCGTTTAAAAAAATAAATAAATAAATTGTTAAAACAGAAGTGTATAATTCTAGTGTGAATAAAATGGAGAATGGGTTGTTTTTTTGTTTGTTTGATTGTGTTTTTTTTTTTTTGTTTGTTTGTTTGGTTGGGTGTTTTTTTAATTATTTTTTTGTTTTTGTTTTTCTGGTGTCTCCCAAGATTGTATTAGTTCTAAAAAGGCATAAAAAGGATCTTATTTACTTTTCTTGTTTTCTCTCAGTGAATGTCCCTTCGACTGTAATGGAGGCCATGTCCAGACAAGACACCCTACAGCCATTTAATAAAAGTAGCAAACTATCCCCTGCCACTCCACAGCGATCCGTAGTATTTCCACAGACTCCGTGTAGCAGAAATTTTTCTCTCCTGGATAAGTCTGGGTCCATCGAGTCAGGATTTAACCAGATCAGTGTCAAAAACCAACGAGTTCTTGCAAGCCCAACTTCAACAAGCCAACTAAATTCTGAGTTCAGTGACTGGCATCTTTGGAAATGTGGGCAATGCTTTAAGACTTTCACCCAGCGGATCCTCTTACAGATGCATGTGTGTACGCAGAACCCTGACAGGTAAAACCCAGGCTCTCTTTATTTCTGTATCTACTGATAGCCAGATCCACTGCTTTATTCTTTTATCAAGCTGTTATCATTTCCAAAACCAAACCATTATTAGGAGGAGCCTGTACAACATAATTCATCTGCTGCTCTGTGAAGTAAGCTGATAAAAACCATTGGTTGACTTCACTATTTGTAAAAACATTTGGTGCCTAAACGTATAGATAAAAGGAAATAGCTAAGGATATAATCTTGTTTTCAGAATGGTTTGGTACATCTGTTGGAAGCAACAAAATAGAAGGAAAATTTATGAATATCATAGAAGGAAAAATGAGGTCAAGGTAATTAAAAGTCTCTCTGTCTTCTAAAGATAATCTAACTTGCTGCTCAGTGGCTGTCACAGTCATTTCAGGGTTCACCTATAGTGTGCAATGTGTATGAACTTAATTAAGTACTAAGAGGTAATGAATTGGAATTTTTTGCTTAGTACTATTTTTCTTCAGAGCATGCAAACCCATAAATCGTGCAAAGCTGTCAAAAGGAAATACCTACTCCACTAGTGATGTGGAGGAAAACAGATGCCACTTATTCAATAAACTAATATCCACACAGAAGAAAAATGTTGACTAGATACCTCAGAGTCAAAGTTGGTTTGAAAGTTTGTCAATACAGAATTTTATGGCCGTGAACTGAGGATGAAATTTAGCTGAACAAGTGAATTAAAATTTCAGGTACTCTGACCGGTGGCACAGTAAATATAATGGAACCATTATTTATGAATCAAAGCTGGTTTATTTGACAATTTTGATAGCTGGCAGGACAAAAGACAAAAATCAAATTAATTCAATAAAAAAGCTGTCCCTGTTTTGTCTCTTCTTCAGCTGTGAAAAGGTTTGAGCAGAACAGCTGAATTCCTTGCAACTTGTTCTCAAAACAGCATTCAATTGTGAATTTCATTTAAACAAAACACTATAAAAACAGCCACCTGTGAGTCTCTGTTTGTATGCCTGTCTATGTCTTTTTGTGTATGTGATTATCTACGTGTACACATGTACTTGTGTGATTCTGAGAGTAAAAATACACTAGAGTATAAATACAGTTTTCCAGGATGATACTTCAAGCATGCTAGGAATAAATTCAATTCCACTCAAATCTTCATAGAATTTGAAGAGTTTATAATATCGCAAAAATAAATAAATAAATAAATAAATAAAAATCAACATTTTCTTAGTCTTAGCAGAAACAAATGCTACACTAAAGAAGCTGTAGGACACAATGGCCAATTTAAGTGCCACAATGTAGAATATATGTCCTGAAAGGTCCACTCTCCAAAGTTTAGTAGACTTTTTCAGTATTAAAGCATCCTAAGCAGATGCATAGAAGAGCGTAAAATGCTGCATCAGGGGTCTAGAAGAGCTATGCTGTGAAAATCCTTCACATGGTTTCTCAGCAATTCATCCAGCCAGGTTGTGAAGACTACATTTCATTCCTTCCTTTACTTGAACTTGTATCTCCCTTTATAAAGAACCAAGCTGCAGATAATAATTAGTACAAGAAGAGTATCTCCTAATGGAGCTGTTCTGCAGTCTAAGGTGTAGTTAAATACTAATTTGCCAGAGAGAATAACAGAAGATAAGTCAACCTGAGTATCAGGGCTGTCATCTTGGAGGTCTACATTTTTATTCTATTTTCTTCTAAGTATCCCGTGTCTAATGTTAATTGAAACACAGGCTGGAACTCAAGTCTTCCGCTTTGGAGGTCATCACCATCATTAGTAGGTTTCTGATTTATGGCGTCTTTCCATTTTGCCTCTGCAAAAATTTGTCCATGCAATACAGGCCAGATTCACCATGAAAGTGTAGAGCATTTTTTCCTCAGAATACCCTATGACATATTAATCAAATTATCTAGATCAGAGGACAGGTGCTTACTTCTCCCCTGCAGGACCAAAGAGAGTAAAGAGTGATTAGAGAAAGGACTCTAAAAATTTGGTGAGGATTGGGGCAGAAGGATGGTTAATCAGTGAGTAAAGACTAAATGTTGACGTAGAAGCTTTCAGGATGATTTGAAATGTAATAGCTAATGCCTCTTTCTAAATACTCATGCTAGCCATTTAGCTGATTTCATCTTTGGTTGTTGGTTTTTGTGAATCCAATTCTTATGAAACTTTTCTGTTGAAATTTTTCTTATGAAACTTTTTCTGTTGTATTATGTAGAAACTCTAATCTCAAGAGGATGCAAGACACACTGAGGAACAATGTGTTCAATACATACAGTTACTGAGATGCTGTTTTGTGACAGCCATGTTCCCTCTTTACTGAAGAATGGCTTACATCTCTATCTTCTAATTAAATAAATTATGTAGACTGCTTGAGCAGGCCACTTTTGTAATGCGTTCTTTGTTTTTGTGAGACATGCCATCAACATAATTGTTGTAAAAGCATTTCCCAATAGATCTTTTGAAGTGGGGCTTCAGTCACATGAATCTGTTCAGGCTCATTGCAATTCATGTAGTGTTCTAAATACCAAAGTAATTGTTAGTGCAGATCATATCTGTTCTAGGATTTGGTTTCTCATATTCCTACTTTGAAATCATCACAGGTTGAACTTACATCATGGTGAGGTTTTGGTCTTTTAGCCAGGTACCAATAGATAAACTATTTAGTGGCTGGAAAAGAGTTGTCTTTGGTTTCTTGAACATATTGTATTTATCCACATGAAACGTTCCTAAAGTGTTGTACAAAATTTCCTGCAACCAAGAAGATAGGGTATGATTTGTGAAAGAATACCTGCCTGCCAGCCTGAAGTACTGGATACAACTCCCTGGTTTGTATTTTCTTGCCGATATCTGCAGCACCACTCCAGCTGATAAACAGCTCCCCATTTATTGTCAGCAATTTGTGAGCAAACCAGCCACTATATCTTTGATGTGACTGAAGCAGCAAGGGCTGTCTACTCTAGGAAATGACTTTAGACTATCTGTTCTGGCTTTGTATTTGTTTTTCAACAATGCTGATTACCTACAGCATGAGGTGCAGGGAAAACATCTTTGACTCCTGTATGAAAACATACAGGAGTCCAAATCATGGACAGATATTTGAGAAAAGCAGCTTAGCTGGGATTTGAGAAATAAAAACAAAATAATAACAAACAAACAAAACAAACAAACAAAAAAACACCTTTAAAGCTACTCAGGCTCAGAAAACATCTGAATGAAAGCAGAAAGGTGGACAGACATAAAAATATATATATATATATATTTATTTATTTCCATTAGGTAGAGAGAAATAAATGTTCCTATTTAACAAACAGATGATTTTATAAATACATTTTTTAAAAAACAATATGAATACAAAATAGGAAGAATTTTTAAGATCAGTTTTTTTGCTGTTTTAGATAAAGATTATCATTGCAACTTAAATTGAAATTAATTTTATTTAATGGTTTACTTATAATTTACTTCTCCCCATCCACAAAGATACTTTTTAGCTTGTTAAAATTTGTAAGGTTCCTCTTGGAAGCTAATAGTAAATAAGGTTAGAGAGAATGTGAGAGATGGATCTTAAATCAAGATCTGAATTCTGGGACTTGCTGAGCCTTTCAGGTTTTTTTTAAACCTTGCTCAGACAGAAGCATTCTGAGCAACTCTTCCAGAAGCAGGAGTCAGAAATCTGTATTCTTTTCTTTCATTTCCCCCAGTGTTGCAGAAAATCTCAACAAAACTATCTGGGGACTCCAGAAAGTCCTATACAGCAGAAGCCTCCGTGAATCATTTTTAGAGCAATATATATATAGTTTTATAAATATTTATATAATTTTATATAATTTTAATCAGTGATTTTTTTTTCTTTTCCTTCAGCTAATGGTGCAGTTTCTTTTAACAACATCTTTCATGTTTCTCACTTTGATCACCACTTTCAGGATGTATTGTTATTGAAGGAAGGCATATGGTTGCAAGTCCTGAGAGCTGTCTGTAGAACATTTTCATATACATTTTGTGCATCTGTGTGGTATATATTCTCATTGACTGCCAAGTATTTAAGCTGACAATTTTAGGAAAATCCCTCTCTATATAACCGTATTGGAGACTAATAAATTGTAGATATTACCTGGCCCTCGCAATTCTTGTTTATTCAAAGTTCTTGTTTATTATTGTACATCTATTTTGCTGTTACAGCTCAAAATTTACTTGTGAGGTTTTTGTTTTGTTTTGTTTTAAAACATGAGCTCGTAGTTTAAAACTGAAAATTTCATAGATTTTATTCTCTAATATCATAGACCAGGTCATTTTGTGTTTATCTTTTACTTTATAGGTTCTGTGCCTTTGACCTTGATACTCTCCTTAAAGCCCATTAATTAATTTAAACATCTCCAAAAAAGACAAACAAAAAGTAAATGTGAGCAAGAGTTGTCTATTTCTGTTTATAGAGTGCTACGGAATATTGCTTAATTAAAGTAAACATCATGCTGAATTTAATGCTTGTTCTTGCATAATCTTTTTACAAAGGTTTGCAAACTCCCAGTACTCATAGTTAATAATAACAAAGCGTGTACAGAGTAACACCTCTCCCTGACAGCTTCAAAAGTTTGACAACACTTACTCGCTCTAACTTTCTGGTTTTGTTAGCTCCTCCGCAAACATTTGTAAAAGGCAATCCTAGAATCCCCGGTGGGTTCAGCTTCCCTGTATGTGCTGATGCTTGGTGCATGAAGTGCTCAGGGCTGTAGCCTTGCTGTGTAAGCAGAACACCACAGCAGCAGGGGATGTAGAGTTGGGTCCAGTTTTAGTGAATGTAACCCACTCATGGTCACAGCGATGCTAAGAATGCTTCAGTGTGCAAGCTAGCAATACCCTTAGGTGTCAATTTGTTCTACAGACTCTTAGTTCAACTTGTTAGAAGAAGACCTCCCTCCAAAATATGTTTCTGTTCAGCAAACTGTTACCTAGCTTCTCTGGCTGTAGCTGTGCTCTTTATCCTTGGTTACTGCATGTTTTAGAGATTCTTGAAGTTTGGCCATGAAAACCAATGCTCGTAGCATTTCAGCACTCTCTGCTTTCATTTCTATGAGAGGCTGTGGTGTGACAGTTTCCCCTGCAATGCCATGAAACCCTGCCTTGGGCTGAATGGCATGTTTTGTTGCTGGGCTCGGTATTCGGCACTGACAACAATCATATTGTTCTCTTCTTAGCCCTCAACAATGAGAAAAGCACCTTCAACTGCCTGCCAGTCTGTCTTTCAGTTGGTGCTTTTCTAGGCTTTTACAACATGCAAAACCAGCATCAATGGGCTAGTTTGTCTCCCTGGTGTGACAGTGTTTCAGTGTAGAATTACAGGTATTCAAAAATTTACCATTATGAGGAACTCATCTCCTAAATATTGCATTGGCATTTCACATGACTCCTGAAAACAGCAACTTTGGTTCTGAGGAGGCCTCACCAGAAACCAGCTCATCATAAAAGAAAGAATCTGAAAATTCAGTTGAAAATAATCATAAGATTTTTCAGGATTATAAAAATTCAATGCACCTTAAGTGCACCTTCTCTGATTTATGATGCAGAAAATATGTTTATACTGGCTGGATGTACTTAAGAGTTAGGGGTTAGAAAGTACATTGTTCCAGCAGAGGACTGGTAAAAGATAGGTTAGCAGAGTGATATGTTGTGTTTGCTAAATGAAAATATAAAAATTATCAATCTAAATGTACAATTGCCTGTCAGCAGCTATCAGCTATTCCAGATGTGAAGAAATGGATGTTTTACACTGTTATGTCCTAACATGTTGCCTACCTGCTGCATAAAGCATGAGCTTTGGTGATGCTCAATAAGCTTTATGTGGAACATGGTATTTGTACTGGTCATGTACAAGATGAAATTTCTCCTAGAAAAATTCAGTTCCAAAAGCATATGACAGGAAAAACACTGTCACCACAGGGCAAAATCATTCATGAGATTTTCTTAATTAGAGAGAAAAAAATATTTTTGAAAACACAACTTAAAAAACCTTGGAAAAGCTCAAAATTTAAATAACTTAAAAACCTGAAAACTATTACATTACAGACATTCCCTCCTGAATTTCACTTTAGTGGACCATCATATGGTCAGGAACTGTAAGATTAGGCTTCTAGAAAATGCTGATGTATGCTACACAGTACTAAAGATACATAGCTGATTGATGGTCCATGCGGTCAATAACAAGTGTAATTTTTCTAACATAAGAGTTTTCTCCCAGATATCCTTCCTTTAAGCTTATGCAGGAACTAGGAAAATATGTTGGTAGGCAGTTAATGAGAAACATTAGAACTGCTTTTGACAGATGTCAGCACATCACTTTTATCAGCACATTGCTATACATTGGTTTAGCTGTCCTTAAATTTAACTTTCTTTAAAATGCTAAATGAGAAGATTTTGATCAGGGTTGATTTACATCTGGAAGGGCCTCCTCTGTGAAAAAAAAAAAAAAAAAAAAAAAAAAAAAAAAAAAAAAAGCAATGATGAAGAGATTCAAAACTATGTTCTTCCTGGCACATGATAGTTGAAGAATAATTTTTTATAGAAAAAATATTTCTTCAGACAGTCAGCATGTACTTTCAAGCCCTGGTACACCTGTTTTATCAAACCAGTTACTTTCATGCTTGCAAATCTCCCTATACATGTGCAGAGGAATATTTTAGGTACAACATGTCCTAATACCTGTGGGAATTAGCTTTTCTGGGCTTGGACCACAATCAGCCTAGTAACACACCGTTGCAAAAAACACCTGTGATGATCACTGTATTTGTCACTTTGTCCCTTCTGCCTGTAACCTTCTAAGATCACCAGAGATCACCATCTTGATTCAGTGTCCCATCTCCAAAGAGATGGCAGAAGACATAACTGTTACATCAAAGACAGCCCTGCTCTGCCCACATCAACGTATTCACTGAACCAAGCATTGCTCATGTCCAGTTCTTCTGCACCACTTTCTCTCTCTCACTTTATTTATTTATTTATTTTTTTAAGCATTGATTTTATTTCCATCAAGAAAAAATTCTGAGCACAGTAAAATGGCTACTATAGGAGGGAAAAAAAGCCAAAAAAAAAAAAAAAAGACAGCTTTTCTACTTACTGAAAGTTTTTTTTTTCTTTTTTTTTTTTTCTCTTGAAAAAAATAACGTAGTATCCAAAATTTGTGAAAATTTGGCATATTTTGAATCTGTCTACTGTATAAATTAGACATGGCATTTTTAAATTGTGATAGTACTTCAATGCATATATAGGCTTTCTTTTTAAAATGAGCTAGTTAATATGTCACACATCTAGCCTGAAAAAATTACTTATTCTGCCCACTTCATTCTTAATCAGAATCGCATGTGTATAAATTGGAGAAATGTATCTGCCAAAAGAGTAGGTTAACTTCTTTAATAGCTGTTCTGCCAAGACATGGATGAATGGAAAAAATGCAGCCTAAGTGATCTAATAATAGGTAATTTTTTACAGGGCTCTTTGTCTTGAGCCAGTGAAATTTATTCTGAGTATATCCTTTGAAAACAGGGATATTTAAACTCAAAATTTGTTTTGAGCCAGTGTAGGTGGTAAAAAGATTTTGCTTGGTATCTTAATATTCACTGATAATAGGCTTGGAATTTCAACAATTTACATACAAGTTACAGTGTGACTTTTCAGAATATGAAATTAATCACATAGACTGTTAGAAAAAAGAAAGAAAGAAAAAAAGATTAATTGGTTTTATGTAGTGTTGTATCATTTATTGTAGTAGCTGTTAAAAATAGATAACCAGAGGCTAATAGATGTTAATGGTCCCTTTCACTATTAAAAAAATCAATGTTTCTTGGATACAGAATATCTTAATGTATTCTTTTTGCTTAAAAGTTTTTGATTTGAAAATGCCTAAACAAATAAGTCTGCATTCACAAATCATCTTCGTTTTACCAGCACTTGAAATTTCATGTCAACTTTGATAAATATTTTCTGTGCAAATTAACCATGCACTTGCACAGAGAAGATTATCAAACATGTTACTGCTTGTCTTCCAATACAGAAAATAGATATTTAGTACTCTTTTTTTTTTTTCCCTTCTTAAAATATTATTTTGCATATATTCATATTTTTAAGGGCTGTATCATCCAGGTTAAGTAACCTATCCATAGATTTTACATATTTCTTTCAAACTTGTTGGAGAGCAGTTAGATTTTCAAATGTAAGTAATTAAAATTGTAAGCTATCGAGTTATTGACCAATACTAAGCTATTAATCAAGCTAAAAAATTCTACAATCAGGGTTCAGTGCTCTGAAGCACTGTAAAATAATAGTATTTGTGTTCAGTGATGCAAGTAGCCACAATTAAGCAGTTCACTTGACAAATGAGATAGTTCACTTTATTTTGCACTTAATTGAATTGTACATGCTTGGTCACCATTGTCCCCTTCCTTATAGTTTTGGTTTCTAGCCATTTAAGCATACACATTTATTAAAGAGAGAGCAATTAAGTTGGTGGTTGCCATTGGCTCTTGAGATGCAGACATCAAGAGCTGTGTTTTAAAATGTTTTACATGGTAAATATCACCCAAATCCCACCTCATCCCTTTCCCATCCCTGGATTTTTAGTTTCCTTAAAAAGTCTGAGGAACACGTAGGACTCTGTCACTAACTTATACGAAATATGAAAAGAAAAAAAAAAAAAGTATATTGATATTAAATCACTTTTTACAAAGCAGAAATATATACAGTTTCTTTATACTTAATTTCATTTAGCAAATGTATTTGCATTTCAGCAGTCCTGTCTCACTTTACTGTCTTGTATTCTTTTCTTTCTGTGTTTACAGTGTTTGTTATGACTCTGAATTCGTAACATCCCAGTCAGGTTTGTTTGTTTGTTATGTTTGTTTTTAACAAGCTGTGATGTTGAAAACCTAATTTATGTGTTCCATTTCAAGATCACAATAAAGACATTTTCAGTCTGGGTGGGAGAAACCTATTAATTAAATTAAAATATTTTCAATAGCAGTAAGAAAATAGAAAATAGAAAATTTAAAAATTGTAAACATGGCAGTTAATTTTTCCAGTGTCTTTCACTCAAAAATTTGATCTCAAAAATAAAATAAGTTAATAAGAAATAAACAAAACAAAACACAAAATAAAATAGATTCTTCCAAACCAGTATAAAGATTTTCATTACAAGCAGTTACAGAATCCCTGTAGAACATATTTGCAACAATCAGACATATCTGTAGGTAAGACTGTAGTGGGCACCAATAGTCAGAGAACTTCCTAAGCCTCTTAACTGCCTTGTATGAGGAATTTTCTGTCAATCAAACCACACTGAATTTGGGAAAATAAGGAAAACATCTGACGTAGTACTAGTTCACTAGCTTGTTGAGTTCTGTTTTGTGGGTCACCATGCCCACAGACTCTCAGGTGATTCCTGCACAAGTATTTTACATTTGCTAAAGAAGTCAAGATGATTTGGGTATGTGTCTTCCAAGAAGGCCCCAACAAACTGCCCCCGCAGCTCTCTTTGGAAATTCCTGGGAAGACCAGATGCTCCTGTCCATGTCATTTTTGACTTGGGATGACAGAGCTCACTGACAGCATGGTATTTCCCTTTCCCATTGCAGGCCCTACCAGTGCGGCCACTGCTCCCAGTCTTTCTCGCAGCCATCGGAGCTGAGAAACCACGTCGTTACGCACTCCAGTGACAGGCCTTTCAAGTGTGGCTACTGCGGCCGGGCCTTTGCTGGTGCTACAACACTCAACAACCACATCCGGACACACACTGGGGAAAAGCCCTTCAAGTAAGTACTTGAAGCCAGCAGCATTTGCCTGCTGTGATTAGAAGGGAAGTGCGTAGCTGCTGCTCACTAGCACCACCAGTATGCACCAGCAGATGGGAGAGGCTGTCAGGAAAGCCATGGCCAGATAAATCCATTTATGCTGCAACTAAAATTGGAATTAAACAAGGTTTGTTTTCAGGTGCCTTGCAGGCCCAGAGCAATTTCCTATCCTCTGATGAGAACCTGATTGTTTTAATTAAACAAGAAGCTACTGCCAGAGAACCATAGCTGAAAATACACTCAAGACTGGGACAGGCTGTCCTGTAAGAAGGTTTCAGGTTTCTCTGAGGCGGAGGTAGCTGGAGTTTCACATGAGAGCTAATTTGGATTTGGTTAAATATGAGGACAGGGAAGGAGAAGGGGAGCCTCGGAACAACTTTCTTAGCCTCAGAACCACTGCACAGAAAATGCAACTCTGTCTTCTGGCATAAGTTTGGTCGGATTATAATAGTAAATTGTTAGTATTTAGCTATCCAAAATATTTTTTAAAAAGGAAACCTTGCCTGATCAAGGCGTCTTTTAATTAAACAGACTCTGCTGACTTTTGCAGTTTCTGTTGATTGAAATTAAAGTCAAGCAGACATCTGAGTCTCCAAAGTATTCTCTTCTCCACCCTCACCTCCAGCAAAGCCGATCCAGGTCGTTACTTTCTGTTGTGCAAGGCTCTGCCTACCCAACAAGAGATATTCTCCAAGCCAGAATGCACTTTTTCCATATTTGTGTCTGTCTCTTTGCTGAACTGGCAGGCACAAAATTTATGTTTACTGCACCTGGAACAACCCCATTGTGGCAGAAAAATGATGTATTGATACCAAGGCATAAAGTGTTAATATCACTTCTTTTGAAAGCTGCCTAGAAGAAAAGGGAGTTAAGTGTGGGAGAAGGTGAGCCTCTCCCAGCTCTCCAAGGACTGCCTGTCCCCGGTCTACTTTTCTCCCTTTGTCTTTCTTTTCCACTTTTGCTGTCCTGTGCCCCATGTCTGGTTAGTGTAAGCAAGCTCAGCCATGGGGCCTGTCAGAACCCCTCATAACAAGCTCAGCAGCGATACGGGTGCTTTGCCTCCATATATGGCTGAGAGGAAGCCTGGCCTCGACTGTGTCTGTGCTGGGGGCAAGGGGACAGAGCCCCAAGACAAACTCTGCATATCCAGGACAGGAGAGCTTGCATACCAGAAATTGTGGCTGGGAGAGCCCTGTAGGTGGCAAAACGCGGAAACTTGGAGCTTCTCAGCAATGACTCCACCAGAGCCAGTCTGTTGAATGCTGAGAGCCCACAGATCAGCCAAAAATAGTGAGAGCAATCAGATTGATTTTATCTAGTTGCTGTGTAAATAGATTTTAGTAATTAATGGAAGAGGTTTCCGGGTCAAAATGGAAAATAGATTTCTTTTAATGTTAAGGTGTTACTTATGTGTAACCTTGTTGACTCCACTTAATTTTTTTCCTTAACATCCTGTTTTTGTCATGTTTCCAATAGATCTGCTATTTTGCCCCATTTAGAGTCATTATTTTTCCCCTTTAGTTTAGTAATTTTTCCCCTTCTCCAAAATAGTCTTGTCTACAGTACAGTCTCACTTATGAAAAAAAAAAAAAAAAAAAAAAAAAAAAAAAAGTCTTAATGTATGTATTACAATTAGCCAGTGGTCTGGGATTTGTTTTTTTGCTTGTTTCACACTATTTATGCTGAAGTATTCATGTACACTGGGATATATCTGCCTTCTCTTAAAGTCACAGGGTAGAGCAACAAAAAATATGGGTGCTTTGTATTGGTGCTTTATGCTGCATGTAAATGGTGTAATTTGTCATTCTTTTACAATTTTAATTAGTTCCTTCTTTAAATTTAAGAAACAACAGTTCCACTTTCTCTCTGGAAGACTCATTGAAACATTTGGAGTAATATGACTGGTAATTTCACATGAAGCTAAAACTGGAGCTGCCATTCTTCCTGTCCCTGGTAGTCTGATAAGGGGATGCAGATGCCCTGATCCTGCAAGCTGTTCAAAGGGCAGATTTGCCTCCCATGGAGGACTGCTTGTGTTTGGGGAAGGAGAGGCAGAAAACTTATCCAGAAATTGATCCTTTGTCTCTGCTGGAGGAAAAAGACATAGCTGCACCTCACCTGTCTCCTCACCATTTAGAATCTCTTGTAAAGGAGAGATCTCAGACCTGGTAATATGTAAGCTTAGGTAAACAAATAAAAACAAACAAACAAACAAACAAATATGTATATATCAAATTTTAGTAAACAGGAACCATAAATGAGACAAATAAAATTTATATATCTTGATCATGAAATTTTTGTTTACAAATGGATTTTGCATGTACACTTACCAAAAAAAAAAAAAAAAGAAAAATGGAAAAATCTATTGAGGTGGGTGTTCTATACCTCAAAAATGTTTGTATTCATGGCAATATACATACTTCTTTAAATAATACTACTACTATTATCAAGAAAGACCATGAAAGTGCTAAATTATTTAAATTCTAGCTAAATTGTTTTAAAAATAACAGGCATCATTTTAAATGTATTAGTAAGTTCAATTTCATGGGTGAAAATGGGCAGCCAACCAAACAGTTAATGTGCATCTTCTGTGAATGGAATCTCAGTATTTCTAATGCAGTAAGACAGCTGTGTTTGTAAGTAGTATTTGGACAAATTATAGTGTGCATGGATTAGGCAGGCTATGTCAAACACTGAGTGTATGTTGTGTACATATTGTTTCAAAGGTACATTTGATAGTCAGAGGGTGAAAGTATTTTCAAATATTTCAAATAATTTCTTATTTGGGAGTCGGTCTGTGATTGGTTAAAAAGCTTTAGATGTGAGATGACACTTTCTTTGTAGTTCCTAGTTAGCTTAGCCTAGCATACCTAGTATGTATGGTGGAAGACTTTTCTATTTGCTTTTCCTTATAGATAAAAATGCTAAGTGAGGTTATCTGTAGTCAAAGCTTTAGTTACTTTGCCTAGACTGCAGGGATTCCTAGGGATTCCTTTTCATGTCATCACAAGCTATCAAATCAACCTCACCATTACAAAGATTTTGTGTATTCTTATCTTACTGAAGACTCCACTATGGCTGCTAGCGGCTGGAAACAAAACTCTCAAGCAAATTAAAAGGTAGGAGAAAAAGGGAAATTATTGGCTATCCTCATTTTCTTAAATTCTTCCACCTCAGCATCTCCTATTTCAGAAAAATTAAAGGTGATTTAAAGGACCTGCCTGCAGAGTCATGGGTATGCAAACGTGTAATTTTCAGGATTCAACCAAAAATAATGGGAGGAAAGATTGTCAGATTGGGATAAGCCAGGTGATTTTCTCTTTTCTTACTCAAATGCAAAACTAGGGAACATTCATTCCAGACTGAACATAAATATTGTACCTGCAGTGATACCTCAACTTTGTCCTTTTTTTCAAAACCCTTTCAAATTACTTTAAAATTTAGTGTTAAAAGTAATTCTTGAACAAAATTTTACAATGTTTTGAAAATATCCAATGAGAATATTTTTTTTTTCCTAAAATAGACCCTCAGTGTTTTCTTCATCTGAATCCTTTCATGGAAGTTGACATAAACTTGGGAATTAAACCAATCCTGGTTATACTTCTCAGTGTCAATACTTTAAAGGCACTGTAAAGCAAACAAGCAGACCAGTGAGGGCTAGTTAACCAAACTCAGAAAACCTGGTACTTCAAAAATCCCCTAAAATATTGATGTTCATGTTGTTTATGAATTTAAGAGCCATTTTGTTCACTACATCCCCTCAAACAAACAAATCACATAGAGAAGCCTCCTGGTAGAATGAAGTCTTGTGTACCACAACAGCTAGACTGTTGTGGTACAACAGTGCTGCTTATAAGTAAATGAAAGCACGTGCATGGCGTAAAAAATGGTAACCTGGACCCAGTTGTCACTGATGTCATCTAATTGTGAGAGGAGTTTTAAATTGCTTCTTTGAATCTACCTTGTGGCTGTTTAAATTATTCCCAAATGCCACCAGATGGGTTAAGTGGAAATCAAGTGGCCTCTCAGTTAATGGGTAGCTTTATTACCAATACTTGTATTGGTACTTGAAGCTTAATTGAAATTTTGGCATAAGTCTAAGAGACAGGCTTGGGTTCAGTCTCCATGATTACTTTTGTGAGCTCCTATAGCAGAGGTGGACTCTTATTTCCTTTTTGACTCTTTTGGCTGCTATTATATCTTCTAGCACAACATTAAACATATGTGGCTTGTAATACAGAAATATGCATGCACAAGCATGCGTGCACATGCTCCTCAGACACAGTTACTGAGGTAGTTATTCTGCTGCAATAGGCTTGGAAAGGATGGTTTTTAGAGGGAAAGTGTAATAGTTCAGAAGAAAGAATATTTTTTGATTTCCTTCCATTTCCACCTGCTGTGAGGTAGTTATGACGAGTGCTGTAACACAGTTGTCCTCACCTTTACAACCAGCCTATATCTAGCAACAACTTCTTTGGGTCACACTGAAGAGAGGAATCGGGGGGCTAATACCAGTCCCTGCCTGTAAATCAAATACGTATATATCCCAAACTGTGATCCTTAATCACATCTTTTACAAGTGCCTAGAAAATACCCAGAACCTTGGGTACTATCTGAAGTATTACCCAGATGCATGAGTACTAGGGGAGAGCTAGAAGAGTTATATGCCTTGCCAAGGCTTTCAGAGTTTTTCCCAAGGATTGTATAGTGTAAACAGCACAGCCTGACCAACAGCAGAACTTGGTATGCAGGGGTAAATGGCTGTAGTAACAGATTTATTATTTTC